>NW_022994173.1:0-94365 GCF_012275295.1 Melopsittacus undulatus | reverse complement strand
CTAACCACAAATTTAGTCTTGCCAAATGCTGCAAGTCTTGTGTTCTTTTATTTTTGCAAAACACTTCCAGAATTTGTTGCCCATCTTTCATGTGAAGTGGGGAAGACTACAAAGGCACAGAAGTCTAGCAGTTTTGTCCTGTTACCTTCTGAGAAAGTCACGGTAGTAATTAAGACAGTGAGTAAGAAATAATTGGGGTCACAGAGATTGCTGTTGGAGTGACTATGGGGAGCACAACAAGAAGGAAGAAAGTCAACATATAACCAAGATGTATTATTTCAATATCTGCTCCAAGAAACTCACTAGAAAAGGTACACAATGAGCTTGTAAGATGCTCCCTTCCTCTAAGTTTCTACATGTTGACGAGTAGCATCTTCAAAATCCACAAATAATACCATGATGAATTTCCAAGTTATATATATTTGACTTTATTTAAATTTAATATGGTTTACTGTCACTTATTGTTAAGCCTAAAACACACCTGGAAAAACAAAACTAAAGTGAAACAAATAAAGCTAGAATCTAACATGTATAAAGAAGAAAAGAATCCTAACTGTTCCAAATACACTCACAAAGCTTTTCTTAAAGGAAAGGAGCAGCAAATACTTGATACTATGTCACAAGATTCCTTGATATTTTGTAATTATTGTCAGATTGCTGTGAAAACATTTTTAATATTGTAACTTTTTCCTCCGAAGGACTTCCGATTGACTAATTTTTTCAAATGAGAGTAAATGATTTACTTTTGCAGGAGGGTATTTATTAATACTTAACAAGACAAAGAAAATTGATGATGTCACTAATAAAAGAGAGCAATCATATATTTCTCTGCAGGAGTCCTAAAATAAGTAAACAAGCTTTATTAACCACTCCTACAATGCTTTGAATGTTTGGAATGTTTTAATATCACCAAATAATTTTATTTTACGATATTACTCTAGGATTTGGAATTTTGCATAGGAAAACAGAGCAGCTGGAAAATTAAATAACTTCCCTGGCTTTTCCAGTCCATGGGAAGTGACAAGATCAAAATGGTCTGTGAAGTATTGTATGCAAATATACCATCTAACAGAAATTTACAGCACTAAAATCTTCCTTTATCTGATGCCATTTTACTGAACATGTTTATTCATAGTTCTTTATTGGTGGGACACATAACTTTTTTGCTTAATTTTTACTTTTGTGTTTATAAATGAGGAAAACATATATTGGAACTTGTATCTTAATAAATGAAGAACAGAGCAATGTGCAAAGCGCATGCTTCTGGGGGAGCAGAAAAGGAGGCTGTTAATCTTCAAATTATGCAAGCTTGGCTACCAAAGTTGAAAGGATAGCTCTTTGGGTTTCAAGGAAAAAGGCTTATCTGGAAAATGTTTCAGGCTACATCTAACCTGCTGGATGCTGAAGTGGTTCTGAATACCCAGAGGAGAGTGCATGCCCTGAACATGTCTCAGCCCCACACTGCGATAAGACCTAACTGTGCACAAGATGTCCCCTTTATTTCCACAAGAAGGAAACCTAAGCTTGAGGTCATATTGAAACTCTGTGTGTGCGCTCTTGTCAGGCTCCCAAAATTGGTGAGTCAGGACCCTCTGCTACATTTCAACATAAACATTCCACTCCCCGTAGGAAAAACAAAAAAGCTATAGCATACAACATACCAGACTACTTAGGTTAAAATTAATTTGCATCCATTTTTACAGATGGAATGATTCCATAAACACTATTCTTTCCTTAATCAGCTCTTTGTTTCTGCTATTCAAAGAAGAAAGTGGAACTAAACAACGATGAGCCTTGCCAAATCACTTTATTGTCCATGAGATTCACTGATTTGAACATAGGCCAGATGAACTGGTCTGGTAGGGTGCATTACCTACTCAATAGGGATGACCAGCATCTTCACTGTGGTTAAAATATCATACTGTCATTTTATTAAGCTGGATTATTTGTGAGGGTTTCTTATTTTCTTAAAAATAATGCTTTTAATTTGTGTCTTTATCAAAATTTTCTCCTTTGAAGGCTGTAAAAACTCCCTGCATTTCCTTTCTACCCCTTTGTATTGCATGACAACACTTTAACTTTCACTAAAGCCTGGGAATTTCTTATACCTTATTAAGTGAACGACCCTCCAGGCTTCAGTGCTTGAAATTGTACTTCAAGGTGGCAGAGCTTCCCCACTCCACTCCTTGACATAGATTGTTTCTGCTGAAAGTGTACGTGGATTCTAGCACAATTTTTATATTTTATAGTAATTTCTAGATTTTTCCTCTTTTAACTTGTCCAGATACCATTTGAGATCATGTACATTTTTTGCTTCTACCTGCTCTTCACTGATTGATCTTATCTAGGTATCTGATTTCAGGCATTGTCAGATGGCTAAATGGACATAGAGGGTGAGGGTATATGGACCTTTTGCTTGTCCCAGATCACCTGCTGGTACGTTTCCCCACAAAATGAAATAAAGAATGTACTCCCTTCTTTAAATTTTAGATCTTTTGGATGTAGTATGAATATAGATCAGCTCTTTGACCTCAATATCCTGTAAACTGGCTTGTACAGAAGACCTGAGAAATTCACACAAAACAGCTGTAGAAACACACTCTTACTATCATCCATCTGCATTTTGCAAGTGAGATCAAACATGCTCTTCCTAACCTGCTTCAATCTAAAATAAAGTAAAATTGGCTGTCAACATATTCTATGCAGGAAGGAACCCATAACATAATAAGAATGTTATTATTACCTATATAATTTGGACCGATAGCAAAATTGTGATTATATTGTAAGGGATTTTTTGTTTTCATAGTTTCCACTACCTGGCTTCCTATTTAATCTGGCTTTTACACATTAAGATTTTGTATAATTGTAACCCCCCCCAGTTAATTAATATCTAATATCCTATTTTTCTGCAACAAAAACTGCACTCTGACTGATGCTTATAAACAGAAAAATTTGCAGTTATTTGGCTTATTCTGAAGACATTACTTTTTAATAAAAGTGATTCTTCTTTCACAACCACTGCTTGTTGTTTGGGATTTTTTTTTTGATGTTTTTCTTTGGTTTAACATCTATGAACTAGGTCATGTAATCAGTCCTGGAAAGGAAAGCAAGTGAGGTCTGGGTCTGTTTTGCGAATGTGATACTCTTCACTTCTATTTCAGAAAAAAATATTTTGTAAATTTGCCTCAAAGTTTTAGCAGATGTGGTGACTGTCTTTCATTAAATGCCTCGAATAACAAAAGCAAGTTAAAGGAGTTGAAACATTCTTGTCTTTAACATTGTGATGGTGGACAACTGATCAGATATTTTTTTCCTTGGTGATATTCCAGATATCAGATAAACTACGTACCTTTCAAGTCTTTCTGTTCCTGAAAAATGCATCAGTCTTATTTGAATTTTGGTTTTATAAATATCAAAGACCAGACATTTAAAAATAAATAGACTTTAAATTTTTAAAGGTAGCAATTATATCAAAACGCTGGGTATTATTTTTTGTTGTAAAAAAAACAGTTGAAAAAAAATAAAAATAGCGAGTATCATACCACAGCAATATTCACCTCATTTGAATCTCATTTATGTTCTGGTTGGGGGTCAAAACCAAAAGGAGCACACATCTGTGTAGAAATTCACAAGATTTTAAAACCTCTTTAGAACTAATTTTCCAGATTTAAAGATCGTTCCATCCAAATCTTAACCTTAAATCAGATTAGAAGTGACCTATTAGTCTAAACCTGATCTGTTATCATCTCTTATTTTTATAGACAGGAAATAACCAAATCTTTCAGTCTAAGTTAAACCTATTCATTTTCTTCCATCTATTGTGAAAACCTGTATTTTGCCTTGACTGTAAACATTTGTAGAGCTGTCATAATTCACCTTTCAAATTACACCAGCTAACAGGAAGATAGAAAGAGAATAGATGTCTCCTTATGTTTTACCATAGTCTCCATTTCTTTCTGATGACAAACATTAGGATTTAGAGTATAGCATAAAAAGTGTAACAAAAATTAATGTCTGAAGCTGCTAAAGTGACTAAAAATTACTTCTGATTGCTGAGTAGGCTTTAGGACCCAGTTCCCACTATGCTGTCTTCTAACAAAGGCAGTCCATTGTTTTCAAAATATTTAAGTATCTCACTAGCTTCAAATCAATAGAGCCAGAAAACCTTCAGTATGTGTGGCCTAAAAAAAAAACAACAAAAAAAAACAAACCCAAAGGGGTTATTATTTTTAAATGAAGGGACAACAGCATTGTTTTATTTCTTTGTTGTGGCATCTTTATTCCTGTATGCTTAGCATGGCTGGGAAACAGCAAGTTATGTTTACGGTCATAGTAAACTCACCTTCTAAAATATTAATTAGTGGTAGCTGCTAGCAACAACCAAATAAGAAGGAATAAAACCTATATATATTTGGAGCCTGTGGCAGTCGCATGTTTGTCTACTAAACATATACCTCAGACTTCATTTTGCTATGCATAAGGCGATTTGTCAGTATGGTTAATAATAACATGAATGTGGACTACACCTAGTTAGCAATCTATGACAAACTGTCATAGGAAATTTACCATGGCATAATACTTTATTACATTTAAGGCAATCAAATCACTTTTAAATTGAAAGCAAATTCAGGAAAAGAGCATCCTTTTGACTTCCAAAATATTTGGTATACTATTCTTATTTCAAGTTGAAAGAACAGAAATCAAATTGTAGCATTAATTTTCCAATATATTTTACCCTCCATCACACAAATAACAATTGGAGCAATTTTAGTAATTTCCACTGTGAACTAAGTTATACTGACATGCTGGAAATTTGAAGTCATCACAGGTAATCTATGAATAATTACTACTCAAGGCAAGTTACAATACATAAACTATAACCTTGTTACGACTTCGTCTTTCTGCACTTTCTGGACACATCGCTTTGTTTGGGTTTTTTTTCTTCACTTGATCAACCAAGCTAAGATGACCTATACTTTTCCTGGTGGTACAGAAAATGTTCACAATTACAGCCATGTCACTCTACTCCATTTTTTATTTTTTTTTCCATATAATACAAATTGATTTGCTGTGGCAGTAAACAGTGAAATAGTCTTTTCAGTGTCTAGTAATTAGTTCTAATACTGACCGACAAATTAAAAGGCAGCAAAACAAAATGTCTCCATCAAGCACTTATAATAACCTTCATAATACGTACTGTAGATGTTGCAAAGACTAAGGTGGATAAATGAGGAGAATGCTGATTTTGGCATCCATCTTACTTTCAGATAATCTAGCTCATCCCTCTTGGCTGACACGAGACCAAGAATAATATTAAAGAGTAATAAACTCCTTCCAACAAACCTCTGACTCCATGGTTCACTAGTCTCAGACCTAATCTATCAATCCATTTACTGCACAGTAAAATATAGAAAGCCATTACAGATCTGTTACAAGCCCTGGCAGGTGGTATATGACAAGAACTGAATTCATCACAAACTCCAGTGTCTTGTACTACCTTTTGCACGCTTTGGAACATGAGGTGGCTACCTTACTAGGCTATCACAGCAGAAGATACTTTAAATTTTGAGAATAAACAAAAAATACTTGATGTGAAGACATAAAAATGGTTATAAAACAGTTCATTTTTCATACTATTAAGACTTAACAAAGATAATGGTACTTTTATTTTTACAAGTAATACTGGCTTTGGAGAGGGTACAGTAAGTAAAAACAGGTTACATCTTAAAAGTCATACTTTCAGATACAAGCTTTAATCTTCATTCTCTACTTAAACTATGTCTGAGGCAGCAGCCTATTAGAATCACTATTCAATAAACTTGTCTAAAGAAATGTAATTTTAAAATTATTAATATCCAAAGAAAAACTCTGCATGTATCTATTCTCAAGGTCATCAACACATGATATAAACACCCAAAAGCAAAGACAATACAGAAGCAAAAGCAAAAAAGCTTCTTTTATGTGACTGCAATTTCTTTCATACTCAATTTCTTTTCTCAGCTTATTTCCATTGCCGTAGGGCAACAGTTTCTGTGACTGTAAAGGAGGTTTGAACATGACTTATTTCAAATGTGTCACCTTGAAGGTTAAGACTCGCAGGTGTTGTCCCTCATTCCCCTGCTTGGTAGATCAAGGCAAAACAAAAATTTGTCATAATGTTAGGAGATATTTGGCTACATTCTCAATTGTTGTAAATTGTCACAGCTTCTGTGAAATAAACAGAATTACTCTATCGTAAGCCAGATAAAGACCCATCTTACATTATTTATGTTGTGTCCTGTCATGTATGTTTTTGTATTTTGAATATAGTATCATCCTAGCAATATGAGGTAATCAGAAATGGTAGACTGTTACATGTTCATTTCTAGCAGAAATGACAGAAAACAAAATTAACGAGGCTAGGAACAAAGGATTAAAATATAAGATACACTCTTAGAAGAGGATGGAGAAACAGAAAACCTCCAGAAAAATTTCTGTATGAGATTTCATGTTTGTCCATGGTGCGCTGAGGAAACAAAAAAAAAAAAAAAAAAAAAAGGGATCCTCACCAAAACAACTGATGACTGAAACCATCTTCTGGTGACCTGCACAAGTGTGCTTGATTTAAAGTACCAGAGCTATGCATTTCAGCTTTGGCTCACAGTAAAAATCTGTGGTCTTTTTTTTCAGTGCTTAACAGATCTCTAACTGAAGGAAGACAACATATGTCCCTCTGTCAGGCCTGCAGACTTTTTTCATGATTTCTAATTTTATCACAGACCCTAGACTTTCAGAGGAGAGAAGTGAAAAAATAAAATAAAATAATTGAGGCCTTCCTACACACACTGTGAGTAAAAGAAAAAATATGCAAATGAAAAAAATATTTTCCTTCAGTTTGACTGGAAAAATCAGACAGAAACCTTAAATAAGTTTTGAACTTTTTTCTAATTTTTTTTTAACATCTGTCCAAGTTCATATGGGAAATAGAAAACCTTCCGAGAACACCGTCAGAGAAGATGTATGGATTTGAATCTTGTGATTTTCAAATTCATTTTCTGTTCATTATATATATATATATATATATATATATATATACTGCATTTTTCAGATTCTTTAGATTCAGCTACTAAGGGCCAGTGAGAACTCAGATCTACATCTCCATAGACAGGTAGATAGCTGAAAAATAATGATCTCAAATGGAAATTCATTTTCTGGCTTTAGTTCTCTTTTAGGAGTAAATGACGTCTTCATGTGGTAAAATACCAAACCTAATAATTTAAACAAGGGAAGTTTAGGTTAGCTATAAGGGAAGAAGCTCCTTACTGTGAGGGTGGTGAGGAAGTGGAAAAGGTTGCCCAAAGAAGTTGTGAAACGCTCCATCCCTGGCAGTGTTCAGGCCCAGGTTGATGGGAGTCTTGTGTGATATAGAATCACAGAATCATAAGAATCAGGTAGGTTTGGAAAGGACCTTAACATCATCTAGTTCCAACCCCTCTGCTACAGGGAGGGACACCTCACACTAAAAACATGTCAACCAAGGCTCTGTCCAACCTGGCCTTGACCACAGCCAGGGAGGGAGCATTCACAACTTACCTGGGCAAACCATTCCAGTGCCTCCCCATCCTCACAGTAAAGACTTCCTCCTTACATTTAATCTAAACTTACGCTGTTAAGTTTTAACCGGTTTACCCTTTGTCCTATCACTACAGTTCCTAACACCACATCCTTGTAGGCCCCTTCAAATACTGGAAGGCTTTCATGAGGTCTCCATGCAGCCTTCTCTTCTCCAGGCTGAACAGCCCCAAACTTTCTCCAGCCTATCTTTAATGCAGCAAGTGCTCTAGTCCCCTAATTATCCTTATGGCCCTCCCCTGGACTTGTTCCAACAGTTCCATGTCCTTTTTATGTTGAGGACACCAGAACTGCACACAGTACTCCAAGAGAGGGTCTCACAAGAGCAGAGTAGGAGAGGCAGGATCACCTCCTTTGACTTGCTAGTTGTTGCTCCTTTTGATGCAGCCCAGCATATGGTTAGCTTTCTGGGCCTGCAAGCGCACGACTGAAGCCTGCTCATGTTAAGTTTCTCATCAACCAACACCCCCAAGTCCTTCTTCCGCAGGGCTGCTCTGAATCTCTTCTCTGCCCAAGCTGTAGCTGTGGCCTGGGATTGCTCTGACCAGGTGTAGGACCTTGCACTTCTCATGGTTAAACTTCATAAGGCTGGCATCAGTTCACCTCACAAGCCTGTCAAGGTCCCTCTGGATGGCATTCCTTCCCTCCAGCATTATCGACTGAACCACAGAGGTTGGTGGTCATCGGCAAACTTGCTGAGGGCACACTCAATTCCATTGTTCATGTCAGCGACAAAGATATTAAACAAGACCGGTCCCAACACTGATCCCTGAGGACACCACTTGTTACTGGTCTCCAGCCAGACACTGTACCGTTGACCACAACTCTTTGCATGTGGCCATCCAGCCAGTTCTTTATCCACCGAGTGATCCACCTATCAAATTGATGACTCTCCAATTTTAGAGACAAGGGGTGTCACGCGGGACAGTGTCGAACGCTGTGCACAAGTCCATGTAGGATGACGTCAACTGCTCTACCCCTGTCCATGGTCTAGTGTATTCTGTCCCTGCCTCATGGAAGTGGGGTTGGAACTAGGTGATCTTAAGGTCCTTTCCAACCCTACTATTGTAATGAATCACTAAACAGTATTTTTATCCCCCATATTTGATTGAGACCTAACTGCTTTTAACAACATTCATAAGTGGTCTGGCTATGACAAGTAACTTGGAACATTCTGCAACAGCAAGGAGAAAATTAAAATGCTGGTTTTAGGTATATGACTAACCTGTAAAAACTTAAATTCAGAGGCAAATTACAGATTTCATTAAAATGTATTTGTGTCATTTTACTAAAAAGTATTTTTTCATGAGAGCTAGAGTCCTTTTAATACTACAGCTCAGATATACAAACGGTGGTGCCAAAATTCAGCTATGTATAAGTTTATTTCAGCTAGTAAATAACACTGTATTTGATCTCAAAGTGGTCTGAATTCTTCTATATACAGTGATTTCAGAAACCCATTTGTAGAAAAAGAGATACTTCTGTCCAAGCACCCAAATAATGATTTATGTTGTCCAAACTTGGAAGTCTTGGGAACGTGATCAATATTATATTATCCACTTTTGCCTGAGCCATTAGACTAATATTCTGAACCTTGCCAGACTGTTTCGTTAGTAACAAACTAATGGGAGTCCCACATCAAATAACTGCATGCTTATTTCCCAACCATGTGCTTAAAATTCAACTGTGTTACACAGTATTGGCATAACCCCCAGGATGTAGTATTCTGACCATAAGCTCTAGCTTGTTTTTCAGTAAGGTACTCCAAAGAAAACCTCTTCACTTTCCTTTCCAATAGAAGTAAACACAATGAATCCTTCTTCTTTTATTCCAGGTATCCTGGTAACTTCAAAAAAGTTGAGATTCT
Source organism: Melopsittacus undulatus (assembly GCF_012275295.1). Taxonomy (NCBI): domain Eukaryota; kingdom Metazoa; phylum Chordata; class Aves; order Psittaciformes; family Psittaculidae; genus Melopsittacus; species Melopsittacus undulatus. Next base: position 84,887 of record NW_022994173.1, on the reverse strand, counting down.
GGTTTTGCCATCAGTCCTCAGAATTTCTCAGCTAATTCTAAACTGACCTCTTCGTACCAGGCTATCCGTACATTGGGTTGTGCCTCCTCTGTATAATTCTTTCTACCATTTCTTCAGTATAATAAAACAGAAGGCTACATGAGAGCACTCAAATTATCTACCTCTTTTGATCAGATTTACTACTCACTTTCACCAGTTTCCAACACAAAAATATGCTACTTCAACAATAGAATACAGCAAAATCCTCTTTCATGTCTCTCTATGAGTATGGAGATCCCAGAAAGCAAAATGAATGGTACTTCCCTACACAGAAGCCAGAAACTGAAGCACAGTATTGGAAAAAATGTGGTGGAAGATAAAACAGCTTCCAAGGTTGCAACTTCCACCTTGGGCCTAGGAAGAGGGGAAAACGGAAATGTTTCCGTAAAGGCAATCAGCCATTTGCTACTGTCTCTCACACACCTGAATCACAAGAACTGGAATATTTGTTGTACCCTCAAGACAATCAGGCTACAAAACTGTTGCTCTGCATTCCACCCTTAAGCAGCAAACCTGTAATTTAGGAGTATATTTGGATACAGCATCATCATTTCAGGTGTTAATAGTCTTGGTTTGATGTCATTGTTCCTCACAGCAGTGTACTGTACACATTTTTCTTCTTCATTTTCATTATGCATACAAATGTTTCTTCATAAGGAGAAGAACAATACATAGCAGAAAATATATAATGAAAATATTTGTTGCAGATCAAAATTTTATGCCACAGTTACATTAGTAATATGTCCTAACCTTTAACAAGCGATGGTTAGCCTCCTTCAGCGTACTCTCCAGCTTATGTTTTTTGTCTGGGCTCAGTGATGCACTTCCAAGCGCCGTTCCTCTAGTTTTCATTTAATCGTTTCACTATTCCCTTGTGGGGGGCTGCAGCTCTTCAGCTCTTAACTGGAACAGACAAATACAGCAGTTAAGATGAACTGTGGTAGAATTTTCAGCTCTCTTATCTTCACCCTTATTGATTTGTGTATCAGCTGAAGGAATAAACTCAATTAGGAGACAAAATAACCATTGCTTTCTGAATGTAGAAGGCTAAAACTCCCATAAGAGACTGTATTAGGGGATCAAGACTAAAGAGAATCCTAAATTATAAATATGAGATTTTTTCAGGTATTAATCACTGCTACATGACAAATTCCAATTCTGGAGACTCAATAGCTCATGTATACGAATTTTAACAATATTTTAATATTGTAAAACAGCAAGCACTTTGGAGAAGGGTTTTAATATGTCCAGTGCTGTGAACACAGTCACCCAGGTGGTATGTGAAGAAAAGCTGTCCAGTCTAGCCTCATAATTAGGAATGTTTATGCATGTTCATAAAAAAAAACTCCATATCCCACAAGTAAAGTCAAAGTATGCAAGACATCACATAAATGTACCATTTCACCATATATGCAGTTAGTGCAAACTTGTACTGTCAAAGTAACTCGACAGATCAAGGGAAGAGAATGTAACTAAAAGACAAAGTTCTTCAAGTTCAGGGTTTGGGAGGTTTTATTAACATATGCAGGTATGTATGAAATGAACCACACTGCAAGCCAATATGTTATTTGCTGCATTAGGTTTCATTTCCTTTGTGTTTCTTAAGAACAAGGTGGACAGTAAAAATGACATACAATTAAGAGATAACACCTTTAATTTTCGGTTATGTATCCCTTGAGAATACTGCAATTGGAAAATATTTGTATATATCTGAAAAGCCTGAGCCTTCATGGTTCTAAACAATCAATTTAGACTTTAAAACTTTATTCCTGTATGCAAATTACAACATGCATCTAACACCCCTTATAAATATGTCCTTTGCCTTCATTATATTATTGACAATGGTGGCAAAGCAGCACAAATTCTCTGTCCAGCTTGCTGACATCTGATGCTAAACAGTCAGGGACAAACTCAGCACATGGTTAAGTCTTCATTTCCTCATTTTTTTTTATTTTTTTTAAGAAACTTAGAGATAGATTTTTATTAAAGAATCTTTTAGATTTTTGCCAGGTTTTGATGAAAGAAGGACAGAACAAACGAGTTTTCTTCAGTTTCTTTAATGCTCTATTCCATCACTTGCTGAAATTGTTCCACTTGGATTGGCATAAAAGATAACTAGTTATTATCCTCAAGAGAGGACAGGAAACCTTTAGGCAATTATTTTATAAGTAATATGCATTTTTCAGATACAGTATATTTTTTTATTTGGCAAATTATTAAGCATAGTCATTTCATTGAACACATTTCAGAAACTAAACAGAGCAACTTCTACAGAATATATTTATTAGCAGTATCACAGTCTAAAAGCTCTAACATCTTCATGAAAATATTACAGCCTTTAAAGGCAAATATTTAATACATTGTTTGGGGCTTTTTTTAAAGTATTTTTTAAAAGTAATTTAGACATTGAGTCTAGAAAACGCTGCAGTGACACTTTAACCAGTTGGTATTTATAATTATGCATGCAATTCTGGATACTCTTGTGAAATATTGAATAACATTTCATAAGTGAGAAGTTATAAAAGGCTAATAAGACACATATAGAGAAATGTTATAAAAGTCAAATTCTGAATTAAGAAATGAGGATGAAAAAGATAATGATTAATTACCTAGTAACAAGATAGGCATTTTTCTTTCAGTACATTTTACATTACTTTTCTGATTTTAGTATGATCAGTATATGTTTGTACATGGGTTTGGAAATTCCACTGCTGTGATTTATCTAAAAAGTTGAGTTTGATAGCAGAAGAATTCCCTTGAAAATAGTATTAACTTTTCTTTAATGTAGAATTGCTAAAGTAAGAAAGCATTAATAATAAAACTCTGTACCTTTACTTTGCTAAGGCAGTCTCTTAACTGGTCTTCATTCCCTGGTTCAAGCGGAATACCAACAGTGCTGTCTGCTTTCTCTAACCATAAAATCAACTTGTCCAAGTCCTCTTCAAATTCTGATAAAATATTCTTTTCTTCCTCCAGCCTGTAATAAAAATGTAAAATTAATGTTTCTATACACTTACTTTTATGTTAAAATGTTTATCCTTACTAAAAGAAAGATGACAAAACTAATTCTTATGATCTACATTAATTCTTTTTAAAAGTGTGCCATAAATTTTATCATATCAAAATTATCAGACCAGCACCCTTTCAACATAGCATTAAATGTTTTATAAAAGAAAAACTCAAGTACGAATTTGGAACATCACTAAATTCAGCTTCTGGATTATATATGGCTGGTAGCAAACAAGCATGCCAGAACTAGAACTCCTAATAATTCAGACCAGATTTTGTGTGAACTAACAGCATGGAAGCCCAGTGGTAGAAACTAAGAATTCTAGCACAAAATTTTACCAAACTGAATCCGTAAAAAGTGATGCTTAAACCTGTTTGTCCAGTATGACCATATGTCCAGTTGGTTTTACATATTTTGCCTTAATAAAATAATAGCAACAGAAAAACACAGTTATAGTTCTGGTGCACTTGTTCACTACCTGCTACATGTAATCTGGAAGCTGAATTTAGTGAGGCTGCAAATGATGATTTCATCTTTTCTTTTAAAAGAACAGACCTGCATATGCTTGTGCCCCTCTTCACCAACAGAATTTTCACTGCTGACCAAGTCAGGTCCCTTCACTGTCATTTCCAGAGAATAAAAATATTCAAGTGACTTGAAGTGTTTTGTTGTTTAAACACTTATTTGCAAGGAAACAAATAGGCTTTGTTAATGTTTTAAGAAAAAAAAAAGTTGTTAGAAACAAACGAAGCAAAACTATAAGATTTGTAAAAATCCTATTAAATAACATCATTCAGGTTATAATGTAAAATGGGAGAAGCCTCATTTGGTCAGCAGTGAAAATTTTAGTAGTGAAGAGGGACATATGAGCTGAAATAAACTTAATTTCACAGCAAAAGAAACAACTGACTTCATGGTGTAAACAAAAAAATTTATAGACTAAGATTTCTTGGGGAGGGAAAGAGTCATGCTGTGGGAATGTTGACTATTATAAAATAATAACAGCAGTATACAATTCAACTACTATTTTAGACAACTTGCAAACTAGACAAAAATTTGCCAGTGGTTTACCCACCTTCCATCTTACTGGTGTTTATTGCACTTCCTTAACAAGGACTTATGAGAACTGGTTACTAGAGGAATAAACACCCTACAGGCTGTAGATCCCTCACTGAAATAGCAGATTAAAATAACAATGACAACACTCTTGACCAGACTTCACTAAGTCTGGCTTCACTAAGTATGTCAGATCTTAAGGAACCTGAAGAATATGATAGCAGCCACGAATGTGTCACAGCTTTTCCTGGATGGCAGAAGCCAGGCAAGAAGACATCACTACAAAGGTGCTCTTGAAAAAGAGAAATGTTTCTATTCAATTTACAAGAAGCACACACTTTTTGAAAGTGTCTCCAATCACTGCCTTAAATCCTTCCTTTCTTTTCTAGTCAAACCCAAAAAAACCCTACTGAGCAACATCAACAATATATGCAGTGAAAATCTTGGATAAGAAAAACCATATTAAACAGTATTATGCATTGATGTTTCCAAATAATTATTAATAAAGTAGATCACACTTTCAAGGCTTTTTCTTTACAGCACAGTTTAAAAGCATTCTGTTATTTCTAAAATATGAAGCATTATTCTTCTGTTACCTTCAAGTTTAATGCTTTTGTAGAATTTATTTAAGCATGCAGTAGTGATAATAATGAATGGGATACTTAAAACTCTCCATCTATAATTAAGTAGAAGATGTATTTTATATCTGAATCAATTCAATGCATTTAGGAAAAAAAGCACTAGGATCTTTAAATATTGGTTGTGAATTATAAATATTCTAAATATATTTTCAGGAAATGGATTTGCAGTGATTTTGGCTAAAAAAATTACTTATGCAGAAAAGCAAGTGCAGAATGTATTTTTAAGCATTATGAAGTCCATTAATACATCATGCATTCAGTCATAATAAATATACAAAATTTGCGCAATAGAGATTAGTTTAGGTTTGAATGAAGGATGCTTTTTTTCCTAGCTCAGCTGATATATCCAGAGATTCTTATTCTCTCATGCATTTCAGATGGACTGTAGCTGTAAATTTAGATAAATTTTAATCTACCCTCAAACAAGAGAATTTTTTGTCAGTGCTCAAGGACCAGATGGGGAGGAGTTGCATGCTCTAAGCCTACAACAGTACAGGTGTATAGGGTTCAGTCATCTGAGAAACTGAAAGACACCATGGAACAAAGGAGAGCACTCTTAGGTGCTTATTGTCAAGTATGTGCTGATATGAGAAAAAAGAACCCTATGGTACCAGCCAAGGGTCACAGAATCATAGAATTGTTTAGGTCTAAAAGAATCTTAAGGTCAATCGTGTTCAGCCTTTAACCTAGCACTGCTAAATCCACCACTAACCACATTATATTCTATATTCAATATTTGCTAGGCATATGAGTCCACAACTGCTCTTTTTTAGGTTCACAGGCAAGTTACTCCAGAGTAACTGTAGACATTAAGCAAACACAAGCCACTGGAGCTAAATTGTTCTTTAGAAGAAAAAGAAAGAGAAAATATTTACTGCAAAAACAAAACAAAAAAAACCCTCAAATTCTAAAACTATGTATGTCTTTACATATGTATATACATACACACGTATATACACACATAAATATATATATATATACACACACTCACATATGTTTACATTTATAGAAATACCTAAAAATGTGAGCACCATAAAAAGCACAAGAATCCAATCAACAGCCCTGCTTTCCAGGTTTTGTATTACATTTTCTTATGGAAACCTGCATGACTGCTTTCAGGAACTGTGATTTGTCTAGGATTTCTGGAAATGCAAGTGTAAGTTGTAAAGCACATATCTCAGTAGAGGCATTATGTGATGGTACCCTAACGATAAACCTGAGAAAGATACAGCTTTAAACACATTAACTCTGGCACAGAAAAGGCATAGTCCTCAACTCAATGCACCTGAGAGCAAAATTATTGAGCTGTATACTATTTTTGAATCAGAAATCAAAAAGATTTCTTGTCTCCTAGAAGAGAAAGCAGTTGGCAAGATTTCTTTTTCACCTTAAGTGCACTGTCAGTTTAATCACCCTTATGAATTTAACTCCAACCCTTAAAACATTTAAAACTTTTCCTAGTCATGAAAGAAGAATTTTTACTTTGATGACTAATTTAAATGTTGATCAGTAGGATTCAGTTTTATTATCTGAGCTATGTGGGCTCAATCTAGGGCTTTCCAGGAATTCATTTAGACAGGTTTACTTTACATAAATAGATAGATATATACACTCACAAAAGGGTTTCAGAATTCAGAGAAAAAAACAAAACAAAAACAAACAAACAAAAAACCAAACGTAAAGATCTACTATCATACCCTAGTCAGGAAAAGTATGTAGTGTAGTAATTAAAAGGTCCATTGCAATTAATGAGAGCTGGAGGTACCCTTAATTATTTTACTTTTAATGTTCTTGGCCTGCTAGAACATTATTTTTATTATAAATAACATCCTGCATGACAAGTATCATATTACGCAAGCCACTAAAATAAAGCACTGTCTGTATTAGCTGAACCAGCCAATCAAATAAAAAGATTTAACTTGATGACTGATGTGCACCTTTTGAACAAGCTGATTTCTATCACTGTGATTATGTTTGGAACAACAAGTACATGTAATTTCTAGGTGTCTAAATTCATGGTGGCAACAGCAAATTAATAGTTCATTAGTTTATTAAGGGAGGACAGACTTCCAAATCAAAGCCTAAACAAACTGGAACAAGGAGAATGACCCACCAGTTGACTTGGACATGGACAGAACAGCTCTTGAGAAAGCAGTTGTGAGTACATCTTGCTGTATAAGCAAGTGATTGAGGAGTAAAATGTCATTTCAGCAGCTGGTCCTATGGAGCCAAACAGATCCATCTCCAGCACAGATATGCGTGCTGTTAAATACTAATACTTCTAAACCAGCCTAAGTTCTCAAAGAGCTTCTAAACAGCTTCTCTGTCCGCAAATGGGTTTACTTCATTAACCCTGAAATATAACCCATCTTGTGTGATGGAAAATTCTCAAACTACAGCAGGGAAGTGCAGAATTTCATATGTAACATTTGGTCTTCTACATGCCTGCTATTCACAGGCAAATTGCTTTGTGTTTTCCATACTAAAACATGTCAGCTTTCTGTTTGTATTTCTAAATTTATAAGGCCCCTTGATCTGACTTCATAACTGCTTAAATACAAACTTTATATGTTATAATGCTGGAATTGAATTTATGAATACTCAGTATTTAACACTGAGTAGCAAATTAAATTGAATTATTTTTTTTCCTAATACTAGTTTGTACATGGTATTTCGTAAATTAGGTATTAGTTTTCCTAATGGTATTAAACTGAAGCAATAACAAATTCTTACGGTTGTCCAGAAAAAACCTTGGACAGACTTTTTTACTTAGCTAAAATGGTTGACTATTACATAAACATTCATGACCCATTTCAAGTAAGCTTATTTTTTCATTTACAGTTTCTAGGAAACATATGAGAATATGAAATGTATATTGCAGATCATGTATTTTCTCCATAGTCGACAATATGATACCAATACCATAGCAACCCGTAAATACTTTGCAAAATACATCAGAAGTTTAGTTTGTAACTGCATACAAGTGATATTGGACTTATTTGGGAGGTGTCAGCAAGAGAAAGAAAATATACAATCATAGGAGTAGGACAGATCTGCACTTATGACTCATATTCCCACTTGCACTTCCAATAATGTTTTGGTGTCTTTTCATTTTTTTAACATTCAGCTGTTGATTTAGTATTTATGGTATTTCTAAGATTAGGAATTAGTGCATTTAGTAACTGTTACTGAGAATTTAAGAAGCTATCAAAACAGTAACTTAAAAATTTAGAGAAATATTTACTAGAAAAGAATGAATTATTTTTCCTTCTCTAAAAAATGTGCAAATATGCTTCATTTGGGTAAGGAACTTTAAATAAAATAATTGGAATGAAAAAAATCACAAGAAAAGGTCAGAAGCAAATACTGGACAGTAAGAAGGCTAGCTACACACTTGTAAACACAATACAATTTTATACCAGAGTGATTAATTTCTGGTGATCTACTGTAAAAAATCCATACAGAAAAAAAAAAATTAATACATATCTAACTTTATGTTGGAATGAAAAAATGTCTTTATTGACTTTATTATCAGTGAAATCTCTTCATCCTAAGCTAGATATTAAATTACAATGAGAAACTAACCACAGCCTTCAATATACTGAGTTTGTAAGTGAAGGAAGCCAATCACTAGTAGCTACTGTGTTATGGAAAAAAAAAAAAACAACAAAAAAACAAACAGAAAAAACAACTCAAAACCAACAAACCAACCAACCAAAAAAATACACTTTAATAAAGGTAAGGTATGAAAAAAAAAATTTTTATAACAATTATTCTTATTTATAACAGAAAGGTGCTGGGTTTATATTCTGAAAAGTATTTTAAAGAATTCAGGTAAACAGCCTTTGTTCTGTCACTCTTTCCATAATCACTTTAAACTCACTTGAGTAGAGATGTGAATATCTGCAGGTTCAAGCTCATTAAAAGTGCAAATGTATTTGTAGTTAAAAGAATGAAGAATTCTCTTCCATTCAACAAAACCCAATTTTAACAAATGTCAGATTGTGATGAATAAAAACTTTAACTGATTACACCTGAAACAAAAAGGAATCTAATTCCTGAACATCTGGTTTCAAAAATTACACAGGAATCTTTTAACAAAGATGGTAAATACAAAGATAGAAAATACAAAGACCAGCCAGTACCACTGTTACAAGTTTGTCAATAACCTCATTTATGAGCCTTTACCTTTATTAAGCTGCTGTGTGAGATGCTGGTTCTCCTCCTGATATATAGAATCATATACTCCCTTGACTAGCTTTTCCTGGCCTATGTGTTCTTGCAGCAGGAGCAAAGACACAGCACCACAGTGCAGCTGCAGCCTTCGGGCTTGCCACCACACAGTCACTCAAGTGCACACCCTGATAGCAAGCCACTGCCTCCTTAAGTCATACCAAACTTGAGGATCCCAGTGGCACAGCTAAGAACAGACAAGTAAAACATAATATAGCCTGATGCATCTCAGGGGACAATAAGACAGAGATCTTCTGATAGTGAAGTATTCAAAATGACTACTAGGGTATGAAGGAGTCATACTTTTCCACCTTTTTTTCTCTGGGGTTAGTAGTATATATTCAAGGGGCCATTGAAACTTCCCCTAGTCTCCAAAGTCTCCCTTTTGGTTTGAGTAATGCTGTCCCAGAGCACAAAATCAAGCTTCTCCAAAACATGCTGCTTGAAGCAAAATACTAACAAAAACTCAATTAAATTCCCAATTTGCTATCTATCAGTGTATCAGACTTTCAATCAAGTTTCACTTAATTCAACTGCCTAGTCTATTCCAAAGTTTTCAGTAACATGAAATGACTAGATGTGCTAAAATTACATTCTCATCTAATTCTTAGCTGGGTGGATTAGACTGTAAGATACAGAAACATTAAAAACTGAATCCAAACTGCTAGAGCTTTGAAACTTTTAGATAAAGGCAATGAAAGATAACATCCTATGCAAACATAACTCAAGCACAACCTCTTGATTTTCAGTATCAAAGAAAGGGGATTCAAAGCTAAATTTGAGTCTGTGCTTTTGCTAGGATCAACATTTGACCTTTTAAAACTTAAAAAAAACAGCTGCTTTTTACTGAAGAGCAGTACAGGTTCTTCAAACTGTTTTGAGATTTAGTTTGTTTTCTTTACTGTTTTTAATTAAATTGTCCTTTTATGGTCCAGATAATTCTCATTCATTAAATCTGACAGACTACCACCAACGTTAACAACAAGTGAACCTATGATCAGTTTCAGTTATATATAGAATATCATGGTTCTGATCTGGTTTACAGTTCTTATCATGCAAGTGATTTCATATTTATTCCAAATTATTTATGAAAACAGGTTTAACATGTTGAAAATCTCAGAAACATGTATCAGTCTTTCCTTTTCAATCCAATGACAGAGTTCATGATGGTTATAAGATACATTTTGAATTTAGTGTGTTCCCTATTAATGTTGTGATAATATTATATACTCATACAGTATAAATAGTAGACCATTTAATAGTTCATCCTCAGGAAAACTGACAAAGTAATTCTATAGAACTCCCCCATCCCCGGCAAACACTGTTGATGATAATGCCAGGATCACTTTCTTGAGTTGGAACCGCCATTTGCAAGCTCAGCATCATGTAAAAATGGTAGAGCCTGTTTCTCTGAAATATTCATTACCTTACATTTGTCTGTGATGAAGATTATCTGCTGCTTGTTGTTCATCCACCCAGTTTTGGAGTTTACCATTATCAGCTCAGCATTTCACTACCTTGGAGAGCTTAATGTCACGGGCATCCTTGGAAATGTCACTATAAACCTCCTGTCTCCAAATAAACTCCCACATTCATGCAACTTACAAAAATACCTATGTTGGTTTCTGTTACAGATGTAATCTTTTGTGTGTCCCCCCCCTCTAACTGATGAGTATGTTTGAATTTTGCTTGAGAACTATATCTAAAATGGAGTGTTTATGCCCCATCTGTAAATGTGCAGGATTATCATAATCAATTATCTTGGTAAGCAATAGCAAAAATTAACTTTACAGCGTATAAAATTTCTTTGCCATTTAAATAATGCTTAGCACATTACACTTGAATTTGAAATCACTGTCAGATTTCATTTCTGGAATCCATTCAATTGCTAATTTCTTCCCACTTCCTTTATCTCGAGATATGCTGAGCCAAAAAATGTAATAGAAAACAGAATTTCAGTTGATCACTACTCCTCTGTTTGAGCTACTGAGAATCAGCTTTCAAAGCAGTGTACAATGTATTGACTACAAAGAATAAAACATAAAATCTATTAAAATATTTAGAATCAGTTTTCTGATTTGCAGAAGGTTCTAAACTTCAGTAGCTACTTTTATTTTTCTTTTAAATTTCTAAATGAAAATGTATTCTACTCAATATATTCTCCCTTCAATATTACCTTCTTAAATTATGGTTTTAAATTGCGGTTGCATTCTCTCATTCCTAAAACAAAGTGATTTACACTAAAATCTTAGAATCCCCTTTATGATCACAAAAAAAATCTATTAACCATGAACATTTTAAGTTTTAGGAAATATAGAGAAATATTAAAGGACTACTAAAACTTAACTGATCCAAATATAAGCACACTGGCTTAAGAGTTTGTTTGACAAATAGTCTAACAAACCTATTCTGAAAAATAGAAATAAAAATATTTTAATTCACCCTGATCTATTATAACTTACATTATCTGACTTACATGAATAAATATGCTATAGTACAAACACATGCAATACACAATGTCATGGCTATATTAGCTCTTTTGAACTGCAAGTAGAGATCACTTCCTTCAACTATTCTTGTTTGCTCCGTGCTTTGTTCTTAATGAAAAATTAAGGTTCTTTGGGAGACATGGGCTTCAGGTCCTAAAAGGAGAGAACCTAACTATATCGAATCAAATTAGGACAACTACTGAACAACTAAGATGGCAAAGCATAAAAGAGATTAAAATCCTATAAAAGCTATGAGAGGCTACATGAAGACGGTGTGGCAGATAGACCTAGCTAGAGCACACCATATATTCCTGTCAACTACACTTTCTTTCCTTTGAAAATCCGGTCTGTGAAAGTGAAAATACGAAGGAAAGAAGAAAAAGCATATCCTGGGAAGCATCAGCTATACTGAAGGTAGGATCTGTTTCCAAGATCTGGGAACAAAAGGGCTCTCTGGCTTTGACACAGATGGGAAGACCAGGGAATGAATTAAAGTGCAAGCTACTCCATCCTGACACACACATGTCTTGCTAGAGTACATCAAAAGCATTTCTATCACAGTTTAACACAGCACTTTCTGTACTCCTTCTACAGCAATGCATTTATTCATGCAGACTAAGGTCTCTGCAATCATTGTCCTCAAAATTAAACAAGCTATCATTCCAGAGAAAAACAAACAAACTGATCAACAAACCAAACAGATCAAAAAGGGGGGATGCGTGTGCAAGCGTTTAATGGAAAACCTTCATCTAGGGAGCATAACTGATCCTAAACTTCCTTAAGTTTCAGAATGTGTCAAGAAATTCCATATAGTTCTAGCACTGCCCTGAGGTAGAGCAGCATTCTGATACACATTTCTACTGATAAATGAAGGAAGCACAGTACCAATCTTCACTAGAACTAGAACATATTTCTTATTCTTAGTCAAAGCTCAAACACTAATTTCTTCTGTGTTGTCGAAGCGCTGTTAAAATTATGTGTTATTGTTTTGTGAGTGTTAGCACTTAGATAACAAGTTAAGGCTTGGAAACACAGATGGGTTTCCATTGTACAAAAGATCAGCTTTTAGTGAGATAAATAAAGGCCATGGACTCCCTTCTGTAGCAAGTAGCATCACCATCAACACCTGGAAATGCATCAGAAAGAAATATTTAAAGCATTGCTGAAGGCTCTGACAGCTGTAGCTTACTTGTTTCACCTCCTTTTAACATATTCAAAGTGAAACTTTAATCATGATTAAACTCAATAACCGACATTCAGGATACTCCCTTACCACTCCCAGTGAACATTTTAACTGCTTTTCCTCTCTCACTCTAAACCAAAAAGAGGTACATGACACACAAGAAGTAACAAAACTGTTACACTCTACTAGTTCTTCTAGTATGTGTATAGCACTCATTAATGTACCTCTATAAGGACTATTCTGGGTTTTAAAAAACATGCATGAAGAAAGCTCTACTGGTGACTGCATTTAAAAGAAAAATATCATATTAATTTAGGCCTAGCATCTAGGTTAAGAACATATGTTGCATAAAGCCTAGTATAAACAGCAACAAAAATACTTTTTTTTTTTTTAAATTGGAAAATCCCTTTTTAAGGAAATCAAACCATTTTTGCATTATCTGTGACTCAAAAACTTGCTTCCTGTGACGGCATGAGAAAAAAAAAAAAAAGATGCAAAAGTGACTATAAACAACACTAAATAAACCAGCCCATGGTTTTTAGCCAACCTATGAAATGTAGATGTTAATAGCTTTAACAACGAGAACTGAACTAGATTAGGATTAACTGTATCAATTTGCTAAGGTATTATTAGAACTACAGAGATATATTTTAATGACATACTATCAAACTGAAAGATGATAAATGAACTGTAAATTCTGTAAATTAACCTCCAATCTGTTCTACTTTTAATCAAGCAATAACATGCTGGTTTGGTGTCCTTAAACATTACAAGTGAAATTATAAAAATGTGGCGTACAGAAAAGAATAGTGGTCACTAACAGGAGAAGGTAGAAAAGAAGAATTAAACAAATGACAGTGCATTCAAAATTTAAATACCAATAATCTGCTGTGAATATGAAAATTCCGTAAATTGAGAGATCCTTTGAATATTTAAACATTGAGCAAATCTAAAATTACTAAAAATAATTTCATTTTATTTTTGCTCTCTTTTAACCTACCTCTTTTTTTTCTCAACTAACTGTCTGCAGATCTCCTGCCACCGGGTGTTCAAACTTTCCAGCTGTTCCTTCAGCACCTTAGCATCTGCTGTTGATGACTGCCCAATAATCTCTTCACCGGTTGCGTTCAATGTTTTGACAACAGTTTGCTGTCTCCCAATGCCATCCTGAAGCTCCTGCAAAACACCCAACACATACACATATTCGTAAATATGTCAAGCATGAGACAAAATGCTTCATCACATACTGGCCAGATGGAAAGTTTTTTGCTGTCCTCTGGATTCCAACTGAAAAATCCTAAGGCTAGAGGACAGAAAGATAGCTGATGTTTTTGTAATAAGTAATTTCAATGTAACTCTACAGCCTTTTTCCCCCTCTGTTGTCTGCTAGAGGTCATTACAGTGATCTTCTGCAGATCAATCAATAAGTAAAACTTGTGAGCAAATTTACTTCTTCACCCCCAAAGGTATACACCACGTTTATTCTATAGGCTATGAAGCACTGTGAAATTTAAAGTACACATCGTCTGGAGTTCCTAATAGTTATCAACACAAATAAATAATGTTGAGAGAGCGAAGACTGATGGCTTCTAGTGGTTCCATTAAAGAGCATCTTTGTCTCCATATGTAAGAAGCCTAATAATCCATCCTCTCATGGCTTTTTGAGGGGTTTGGGTTTTTTGGTGGGGTTAGTGAGGAACTACACTTCTATTATTACACAGATTTTTCTATTTACTCAACAGAATGTAAAACTGCCAAAAGATAATGAAGATGGGCCATTTTTCATGCTTTACTAAACACACTGTGATCTATTTTCTACACCTTTTATCATTAAAAAACTATCATACCTGTAGCTACCTTACCCCAAAAACAACACAGATCTTAGTCTGCAGCTTTGATTTTAACACTGTATGCCTGTTTACAAAAGGTTGTGTTTATAAATAAGGTAATAAATCTTTTCATATTTTTAGTCATCAACAGAGCATAAGTATGTTTTTCCTTGAATTCCTCAAAATGTACAAGCAGGGAAGTGTAAAGTCATTTTCAACACCTCAATTGTCAGCTCCTAATGCATTCAACTTTTTTGTTGATTTTGTGCAAATTTTACACAGACTGCTTGCACACCAATACTAGTACAACCTGGATCCCAGAGATCAGTGTCAGCTAGGCACTGCAGTGTTTACCCACAGTCCTGGACAGAAATTGCTGCCCATTTTATTATGCTTTGCTAGGATTAGTAAAGTTTTCCTGCTGAATACTAGCAAACTAGAATAACCCAGTCATGGCACATCAAGACACCTGGTGGTCTAAAGTGTCCCAGCACAGTTCACTTTGCCTATGGAACATTTAAGAATTTAAGATAACATTGTAGTAGAAACTGCTAATCTTCTAAGACCAAGATCTTCTAAGAACAAGAAAAGCCCCATTCTTTGAGGTATTAGATTTTACTGTCTTTCTATGATGCACATTAATATAATAATTTCTGGTCTAAACATTGGCCGTTAATATAAGGTACACAGTTTACTATTAGGTGGTAGCAGCAATGGTTAGGTGGTTTGCCTAAATGCAAATATTGTCTATTATTTTGAGGCTGAAAACTCACTGTTTTTTCCAGTGCACACCTCAGGTTTGGTAACATCCAGCTTAAAATTATGATCTATTTTTTGTACACATTCACTGTATTTCACATTGATTCCTGCACTAGAGCCTTAGCATTATGCAGCAGGGAGCACTGCACAGTAAATCATAACACTAAGATGTATAGTCTTGGGAAAAATATATCTGAGAGTAAGTGGTTTATTTCCAGTGAGGCACCTGAAACAATTTTGCTACTGCATGCACCTGCATGAACTTTAGATCCATAGCACCTACAGAAAAAATAGCTTGGAAGAAAACTTCTACATATACACAGCACAACTGTCCATTTAGAATACGAGATCAAGTCAAAGAGAACAAAGAAAGCAAATTCTGCTTCCTGAACTCACATGGGTTTTAGAATTAAAATTTTTAGAATTTAGTGGTCCTCTGCACCAGCTTTTCTAAGTGACATAAGTAACCACCGGTCAGTACACTATTATAAAGTGAAATGGTAATGAAAATTCCATTTAAATACTCGGAGCCCCTTTCCTACATTCACAGCATCTTAAATTTGTTTTTCTCCCTCCCACAACATACACACACACACAAAAGCACACTTATTTCAATTGACATAGAATTAAGCAAGGGAATTTTCTGATTTATCTTGTGTCATATTATACAACAGGACTTACTTACAAAGTAAAAACCAGAAAATATCTTGCTCAGTGTCAGAGATGGTCTTCGAATTTACAATCCCTAATGCCGAAATGGGAACCTTGCACAGGATATGTAGGAAGAAGTGCGAACTTCCACCAGAACACAAGAGAAGGCTTCTGGCCATCTGGATTTCCAATCATCTTAAAGAACTCAATTTGAGACTATTTTTTTTCCAAGTGCTATATGCTTTTGACATTTTTTCACATGATTAAATTGAAACACAGGTACTGATGAAGTCCATCTAGATTCCACAGCTTAAGAAAAAGATTTTTCTTGATACCAGGTACTTCACACACAGAAACTTATGAAGACATTTAGGTTTTATTTATGTATAATATGTATGTTATGTATAATATGTATGTTATGTATAAGTATTTATGTATAAAGTAAACAAAAGTGTTTTAACTGTTTTGCTGAAAGTCATGTTCTCACACACTCATCCCAGAGAAATAAGACACAAAGATGCTTTTCACAGTTTACAGTCAGTATCTAAAATTTGTCAACAGCTTAGATCCCTATTCATTGCACCTCTGTCCTTGCCCCATGCCTGCATGAGGGCAAGGTGCTGTGAGCCTGGAAGAGGCTGTCTCCCATGGCCTTACAGCTTATGATGCTACAAAAGGAATATTGACATTGAATCTGCTTCTTGTATTTTCAACTGACATTTCACCCCTTCATACAGAAATGGTGAAGCAAAAGGGCACATTGCCCTTTGGGTTCCCAGCTTACTCAGAAGGCCATCAGTGATAGCTATACTTGCAATTATACAGTTTTGAATAACTTTATGAATAGAGTGAGCAAATAAACTTAATTAAAATTGAAAATTTACATATTATTACAAATAAAACAACTCAGAAAAGACAAGACCTCATCATATTCATGTACACAGCTAATCACAATTAGTTGGTTTAGTCATAAATTAAGCATTAATCAGTCTTTACCCACTTACTCAAATAGGTATCAGAATGGCATTTCTTTGACTGTTATTTCTTAGTTAACTTGTACATATATCATGCAAGTATTTCTGCAATCTTATTTCCTCTTGTCAACAAATGAAGTAGCATTTTACCTGTAACTTAACCAGAAACTATTCTTTAAGCAATATTATCAGCACTTTCCTATTTTCATTGTAGTAGACGAATGTGCTTAACAATAATTTCTTGTTATGGAAAAGCCCTGTAGTATCATGAAGAAATACCACAAACAAGCTAATTTTTGTCAGAGACATTGGCTGGCATAAAATGTTTTAAATATGTATTGCCTTTCTTTAGTTTAGGGTAAGCTACAGATCCTAAATGCATGTAAGGGTACTATACACCACTTTTAGAAATCTGTAATGTTGCATTTGACATTAATGTGCTATTCTTCAGTCATTTATATAAATTTCTCTTCTGCCATTAATTGTATAAAAGCATAAGGTTGACATAAAAGTGTGTCTACCAAAATGCAACAATATAAATCAGAGAACTGTGAAAACATTTGGTGGAAAACTAGCCCCAAAAAAATTTGCTATCCTTTGGTTACCAGAATTAATTTATCAATTAAGACTATGTACTTCTGTTCAAGATTCCATTACAAATAAGGAAGAAATTAATTTTCCAGGCAGTTACATCACATAGATTTAATCTGGAGACACATTACTGGCACTTTGTTAAGATTAAAACAATCGACAAAGAGTATGTGTTGTTTTCTAGATGTTTTGTTACAAGCAGCTATGCAATCCTCGTTGTTTTGTGTGCATTTTGTTTGTTATCATGATATTATTATGAATTATGGAATCTCAGGGCAGCTGTCAGAGATGGAGGAGGCGAAAAACATCAAAACATTGAAGACAATGTTTGCTAAGGAGTTGACAATACTTTAAAAGAAAGTGCTTTCTTTCTAGCATAAATTATAGAGGTTATTCTGATTTGAATGTTACTATCAACTCTGTGAAAAGAGCAGCATTTGAAAGAATTGGCAGTAGGCTCTGGGTGTATTCTACCTGTAAAGCAAGACTGGGCACTGTCTGTCAGTTTTACTGGGTTTGTACATCACAGTACTTGAGCAACCAAAGGAAAAGATATTGTTGCAGACCTGTGTCTTGAGTACATTAAATAATATAAAATGAGGAGATTTTATTTTCACTTCAACTGAAATTGTTAATAAAATATTTTTGGTGTAAGCAACAGTGTGGGTACTGTGCAACTCAACGGTATACTTTAAGACAGATACAACTTCACATATTCTGATAAAAGCTTCCAATAAGAAAACATTGCAGATTTGTTTGAAAGTTTTGATATCTTCCAGCCTTTATGCCTTGACTTTTTCCTTCTAGAAATGTGACAAATTCATTCTTCATAAAACAAGCCATAAAGGCTGAAAATCCTGCATTTTACTTATGCAAATTCTTCAGTCTACTCTGCTATCTTTCAAAAAGCAGTAGTATACTATACTTCAATAGCCTAATAACATCACATTACAGCTTTCTACAGTAATTCCAAGTTCTTGTCACTGCTGCCTCAACTTTGTCTCAATTTTCTTGCTTTTCAGAATGATCCAACTTGGAGCTTAGATATAGATTCTTTAAAACCTTCTGAATGCATCTGCTGAGTAACTACAGCTCTAAAAGCTGCCTCCTAATCCTGCACAAAGATATTCTGAAAATGTGCTTTCCATTTTTATCTTTCTTTTCCTTTATCCTTGCCTGGACAAACAGTTACAAAACTTCACTGGGTTTGTGTGACAAGGTTTTGGTATCTGGTGAAGTAGAGGGGTAACTTCTGTGACAAGCTGCTAGAAGCTGCTCCTGTGCCTAATGGAATCACTGTCAGATGTCTCTAAGATGGATCCACAACTGCCCAAGGCCAAGCCCATCAGCAACAGGTGAAAACATATTTAAAAAGGGGGAAAAAGTTGCTGTGAGACAGTAATTGCAGGCAGGAGAGTGGAGTGAGAATCTGTGAGAGTAAAAGCTCTGCAGACCACCCAGGTCAGTGCAGAATGAGGGGAAGAGGTGCTCCAACTGCTGGAGCAGAGATTCTCCTGCAGCCCATGGTATAGACCATGGTGAGGCAGGGTGTCCCCCTGCAGCCCATGAGGAACCACAGTGGAGCAGGGGGATGCCTGAAGGATGCTGTGACCCAACAGAAAGCCCACGCTGGAGCAGGCTCCCGGCAAAACCTGTAGCCCTGCGGAGAGAGAAGCCCGCGCTGGAGCAGTTTTGCTGGCAGTCCTGGTGACTCTGTTGGTGACCTATGCTGGACCAGTCTGTTCCTGAAGGACTGCATCCCATGGAAAGGGCCCACACTGGAGCAGAGGAAGAGTGTGAGGTGAAAGAAGCAGCAGAAAACATACTCATTCCTCATACCCAGGGCTGCTCATGGAGAGAAGGTAGAGAAATTGGTAATGAAGTTGAACCTGGGAAGAAGGGAAGGATACAGAGGAGGTGTTTTTAGATTTGTTCTTATTTCTTATTTTCCTACACTGACCGTGATTGGCAATAAATTAAACTGATTTCCCCAAGTCAGGTCTGTTTTGCACAGGATGGTAATCGCTGAATGACCTCCCTACCTTTGTCTTGACCCACAAGCCTTTTGTTATATTTTCTCTCCCCTGTCCAGGTGAGGAAGGGAGTGATAGGGTGGCTTTGGTGGGCAAAAGGCATTCAGCCAGGGTCAACCCACCACAAAAGCTGTGGGTCTTAGAAGCACTGAAAGAAAGACATAGTATTGGTTCAGATAAGAGCTAACCTTGGCAATTCAGTCATCTTATTAAAAATTTAGATAAACAGTATTGCTGTCAAATGCTGATACTCTGCAATCAAACTAGCTCCTTGTGATTATATAAAGATATTCATTAGGCAATTAATAAAATATTTAAAACTGAATAAATAAAAAAACAAACAACAAAACTAAACACATCCCTTTCCCATTATTTTCAGTGAGAAAATGGGATATATTCCTTTAAATTTACATTTCACATCTCTTTCTAAATGTGACATATAATTGTGATGAAAGTCTTTTCACTATTAAACTGTAAAGTGAATGACCAGAAGTCTATTTTGTGTTTCTAACCCAAATTATACAGTTGCTTCTTATTAATATATTAATTCAATTTAATTTTAAAGCTGATTTAGAAATACTGCAGGGAAAAGAAGAGCCTTCTTTTCTGAAAAAATCTCCACTGCCACTGCATACTAACTATAATGCTTTAGGTTAAATACATAAAATTGAACTGTAAGTCCAAAATCCTACTCACCGATTTTGTAGAACACATGTATACCATTGAAATATGTTAATTTCTACACTGATGTAGCCCCAAAATGCAAAGACAAAGCTCTGTCAGGCAACTTTTCCATTTGCCTCTACACGTAATAGTGCAAAGCTGGGACTGTGGCCTGGTTTGATACCTTGTTTCTGATATTTACAACATTTTGATATTTTACCTGCTCTGCAAAGCTGTAACTGAGCAAACAATGTCAACAAAAAGAAAAATTGTGTCCTCCATCTTCTGTCTCTTTCCAACTATCACAAATCAAGATACATAATAGGTGCCAGCATTTTAAAAATAACAACATAGCATAGTTTCTTCAAACATAGACTATTCTTCAGTTTTCAAGGACATCAGCAATACTGATGGAATCACCTTAATATCAGTCCAGCTTTTTTAACTTAAAAAGTTATTTTAGTCCAACTCATTGCTAGCAAAGTTCTTTTTTTTTTCACATTTAAAGAAATTGATTTTTCTTCATTTAAAAATAGATAATGATTACATTCTTACAATTTCATACCTTTTCTTGATTCTTACAGAAATACCCATGCCATTGCATAAGACACGTTATTTCCTGTCTACCTCTTGTGCTTCAAAACCTAGCAATCTTCAATTTGTTTTCTTATGGAAACTATACCATGAAGTACCACCCCTAGTCTTAAACTCAGCAGAACTGGAATAAATATATGTGCCTCATATAAATATATGTAACATACTGGAATAAATATATGTGCCTCATATAAATATATGTAACATATACATCTCAGCATCCTTTTTTCCTTTCAGTCATGATATTTAATCTGTTGCATATTACCTCTTTCTTTTGAAATTACTGGATTATCATTTGACAGTGCCTCTGTCTATGAAAAAAAATAAATAAATCCATTACATAAAAGTAGAATTCTGGAAATATTGAACAAGCTATATAAATGGACTCTCTAGTGCTGGTCATTTTTAGTCTCCCTTTAAGATTAACTACTGCAGATACCACCCCTTTCAAACATTTGGGAGACTATTTCTATAACCTCAGCTGAGTTTTCATCCACATCTTTTGCACTTCATTTTAAAGCAAGTTAAAATAGTAGATATATATATATATTTTTTTAATCAGAAAATTCACATGGATTTGTTGTACATAACTAATATTAAAGAAAAAAAATAAAACATATTTGTGACAGCCATGATGTTTCTGGATAGTTTTTCATTCATGGAAAGTGCAAAATCAGTCAGGTACCAAGTAAGATAGAAAAATCCACCACTAATCATGTAGTAGCCGCTTGCAAAAAAAAAATAATGGCAAAAAGAGCTGGAGTAGTGGACAGCATACACTGACTTGGCTGCAACTGTGGCAAGTCTTAAACGAATAAACATATCCTGGGCAATAACCAGCCTGCAAAAGAGGCTTCCCAGTTGTGAAGTATTATTGTGGTCAGCAAGATGAGTTGGTTTAGGCTTGCAACTGTTTACATGCACACAGCTTCAAGTGCAAAGCAAGTAAAATGGTATTAGGTACCATGTACAGCCTCATTTACTTTACCTGTTGTATATACCATTGCATTATGGCCTTGCATTATGACAACATGAACAAACCACAGGTACTATTTCAATGAGATAATGTAGACAAAGCTAAAAATAATGCCTGAAATTTCCATCAAGTTAATAACAGAACAAAATTAGCCAAGCCAGCAGAAATACTCATTCTTTCAAGAAGAGGAAATAGTCTGATTACAGAAACAAAGTTACCACTCTGCCTTCTGTTAGAAGTATAATATAGCATAAGGTCCACTGTCTTGACTTTAAGACAGATCCCAAAATCCTTATCAAATAATTTACCAGAGGATTTTGGCAGTCAGACTTAATTGCCTGCTTTGTGTTTTTTTTCTCCTTCTCCTGTCACCATTAAAGGCAGCTTTTGCCCCAAGCCTTTGCACAAGGTTAACCAGTGGGAGAATGTCAGTGGCAAAATGACAGATGACAAACCAACCATGTTCTCTTCATTCTTCCTCTGTTTTGATTTTGCTGGTCCTTCCCTTGACTTTCCACCAACTCTAGATTCCTCAGATCTGTTCCTTTAGCTCTTTTAGCACTGAGGAGACACTTTCTGGCCCAATCACACTGTATTAATTTAAGGAGACTTGGCTTTAACCCCTGCAACCACTGTTTGGGTGGGTTTTTTTTTTTATTTTCTTCAGTATCTAATAGATTTAACTTAAGTATCCATCTTGTTCTTCTTCAGAGCATAATTATAGTATTTGGGGTCTGATCTTTTATTAATTCAGATGCTTTCCTAAGCATGCCAGTGTTGCTACTTAAGGGATATCTGATTTACATATTCCCATAATTTCATTTCTGATTGCTAAATACATCAGCTTGCTTCAAAGTAGTTGATACTATAAACATAGCAAGACTTCAGGAACTGATGCTCATTGAATATTTAATAAACATATTTTTTCCAAGTACTGCACCACATTTGCAAAATACAAATCAATATGTTTATTAGAAAGTTTACTTTCACTGAAAAACATGCATCTTGACATGCTGATACTTTAGTATCATGGTTTAAACCCAGCCATGCAGCTCATTCACTCACTCCCCCCCTTCCTCCCCCAACTCCCGGAGAGGGAGGAGAATAAAAAGAATGTAGCTCCCATGGGTTAAGAACAGTTTAATAACTAAGGTATAACACAAATCACTACTGCTACCACCTATAATAATAATAATAATGATAAAGGAAATAACAAGTGAAGAGAATACGACACTTCACCACCTGCTGACCGATAACTCACCCCACTCCGCCAGACCAAGCCCCGACCGATACCTCCTCCAACCCCCCAGAGAACTAGCCCTTCCGGGTAACTCTCGGTTACATCCTGGACATAATGTGTTATCATATGGAATACCCTTTTGGCTAGTTTGGGTCAGGTGTCCTGTCTCTGCTTCCTCCTGGCTTCCCCTCCTCCCTAGCAGCACATGAGGCTCAGAAAGTCCTTGGCCAGAGTAAGCATTTGAGCAGTAACTAAAAACATCGGTGCTATCACTACTGTTCCCAGGCCGAAAGTCAAAACATAGCATTGCACCAGCTACCACAAAGGAGAAAAAATGACTGCTATTGCCGAACCCAGGACATTTATGCATCAGGATGTGAAGAAAAGAGAAGCAGGCTGAGTTTTAAACATCAAGGCAACAAAACAATACATTAAGCCCTCTATCAGTAAGAATGTATTTCAGTAAAGTGAAACCAGCTGTGATAATTTTTATGGGCACTAGGTACTCTCAGCTGGCTTTGGCTCTTCTCACTTCTTCAAGAGGCAAAGTTGAAATAGCTGTATTAAATCTGAGATAAATAGACATTGAAAACAGTGAAATGCCAGGCTAAGGATGGGGAGCCAGGAAGCAAAAAAAACTCAGATTGAATGTCTTCATTCAGGAGACATTACTTCTTTTTCTGATGATGTGTCAATATTTCACAGACTTACAAACACAAACAAAAAAAAAAACCTTGTTCATGTTTATTTCTCTGCTGAAATATTTAATAAGGCTATGGTGGTTTTCTAGAGATCTGACCCATACGAGAGTATGAATCAGAAGTGTGAAGTTGTAAGCTCTTTAATGTGCTTGGCTTCCCCGGTTTATGGATGCTGAGGGCACTTGGTAATACTCTAACAAAATAGCTTTGGGAAAACTAAACCCTATACTTCTATCAAGTAACATTACATGGGGAAAATGCATGCCAAATTGAGTAAGAATAAGACTCCTTTTTGCTTTCTAAAGATAATGTTGAATGTCTGCTTACTTCCAAGTTTCTAAAACTTTAGTATTTAAGAATAAACATTGAGTACAACTTTACATGTTTAGAAAACATGAAGCAGGATTAAACCAGCACCATTAGAGCTCATTGTAATGATATCTTTTACATGCCATAACAGTCAGAAATATACTAAGGGTATACTTGTTTCCATGAAAGCTAGTCTTGAATCATCTCAGATGTTTCACTTTGCATGACAGTTATGCTCTAAATCTTCATTACTTTCCAATTAATGACACTACTGATTGTCAAACTCCACTCTCCCATTTATGAAAATATCTTATGAACATAATGCCAATCCTCAGATAGGAAGAAAGCTGTAGTGAGTTCTGGTGAGATAAAAAACACAGTAACCTGCAAATGAAGGTGAGAAGAGTCTTAATTCACTGAGGTCCTGGACAGTTTCTTTTATGTGAAATTGGACTTTGATAAGACAGAATAAAAGGTAAGAAAGATACGATTTTGTCACAGCTTTCAGATGAATGTGACTGCCACTTTTTCTTATTCTAAACTCCTTGATTTCTGAAGCGTATAGAAATAAGGAAGATTATGTGAAGTACAAGTGACGACAAAAACCGAATTTTTACTTTAAAACTTTCACAGACCATACTAGTAAAAAATAATGCATTAGTCCATAGAATATCTGCATAGACTGAAGTTACATAATGCATTCTTCTAGTGGCAAATCCAGAAGAGATCTATTTGTCTGGGTAAATAACCACACAGGAGTGATGGCAGGAGGATACTTCCCAGAAGGGCTGTCAGTGATAACATGTATAACACAATAGGATTTTAAATGAGAACACAGCTTTTGTAAATAATGTACACTCTCCAAGATTCTCTAGAGACACTAGACAACACAATTCCTTTAGACAGAGATCGTGCTTAAAATACTGTTTTTCTCAGTGTACATGATCTCCCAGGTGGCCAAGTAGGACAACGGCATCCAGGCCTGTACCAGAAATAGCACAGCCAGCAGGGCCAGGGAAATGATCATCCCACTGTACTTGGCACTGGGCAGGCCACACCAAGAATACTATGTTCAGTAGCGGGCCCCTCACTACAAGAGGGACATTGAGATCCAGAAAAGGTCAACAAAGCTTGTGAAGGGTCTGGAGAACAAGTCTTAGGAGGAATGGCTGAGGGAACTGGGGTTGTTTCGCCTGGAGAAGAGAAGGCTCAGGGGGGCCTTATCACTCTCTGCAACTACCTGAAAGGAGGTTTTAGGGAGGTAAGGGTAGGTCTCACAAGTAACAAGGAATAAGACAAGAGGTAATGGCCTCAAGCTGCACCAGGGGAGGTTTAGATTAGATATTAGGAAAAATTTCTTCACAGAGAGGGTGATCAGACATTGAAAAAAGCTGCCCAGGCAAGTGGTGGAATCACCATACCTGGAACTTTTAAAAAACTGTGTAGATGAGTCCCTTAGAGACAAGGTTTAGGGGTGGTCTTAGCAGTCCTGGGGTAATGGTTGGACTTGATCTTAAAGGTCTTTTCCAACCCACTCGATTCTACGATTCTATGATCTCCATTAGAAATTTAAGTCAGACTAAAAGGAACTCTTCCAGTTGAAGTATTTTGAATCCTAGGAGATGAGCATGATAA
Source organism: Melopsittacus undulatus (assembly GCF_012275295.1). NCBI lineage: Eukaryota > Metazoa > Chordata > Aves > Psittaciformes > Psittaculidae > Melopsittacus > Melopsittacus undulatus. Next base: position 59,281 of record NW_022994173.1, on the reverse strand, counting down.
AAAAAAAAAGGTACTTAAATAAAAAACAGTGTTTCAGAAAGCTATCCTAGACCAAGAACAGTGCTGTTGCCATTTTCTTATATGAAATTGATTATTTTAAATCACTTCTAAATTTGTAAAAGAAAAAGGGAACTTTTACTTACAGAATTACACATTCTGTTTTAAGTTCTCCATTTAAAGGTCTGGGAGGGGGGAATAAAAATCTGCTCAAGCTACTAGTTGGATCACTGTAAATGTAGTGTAATTCAGTTTTAAGTCTAAAAAAACCAGATGAGCTATTTTTCCCTATTTAAATAAGTGTTGGGTTTTGAATTATTTTAATAATTCTGAATCAGTGAGAGGTTACTTGGTGGTAGAAGATGACATGTTATCTTTAACTGAAAATTGAAAAAAAATACATTTAATCATAAAATTTTACCCATCTCTCTCCTGTATTTACATATTAGCCTCTCTTTCACACCTGCCATCCATTGTTATAGCTTTTTTTATCTGTTAGGCAACATGGAAGGATTTTGACAAGGAAAGTAAGAACAATCTGTTTACAAGACATTAAAGAGCTGTAGTATGGTCTTCCCCTTTTCACAGACTTTTTTCATCCCTATTGTTGCCAAGATTTAAGATACCTCTTTTTGACAGAACATTAGCTAAGCTAAAGGTAGCATGTAAACAAATAAGTCTTTAAAGGCAAAACACTCTTTCCACTGATCTCAAAGAAAATTCTACATATAGCAAGGAACAAAAAATTAGAAAGCAGATGAAATGTAAATGTCTTTCACACTCATGACTCACTGTTAACACATACACAGTCCTGTTTTCTGCTCTGCAGAAAGTGGATAGAGTAAGTGTATTTGTGCTATTTTCTCATCTTCATTACTAGTTTGTGTTAATGTGTTAATGTGCTGTACAGAATAGTATGCAGTTCTGAAATTTAATCTACATTTTACATAAATTTGCCATTGATAATTTAGAAACACATGAACTCCCTTTGAAACAAGACAAAAAAGCCAAACACAACAGGCCTGGTTCATGTCAATGCTATATAGCTTATTTCTTTACTGAAGATCTAGAAAGAGGTTTGTAAATTCTTTTTATGCACATTTAAGAAAATGGAATAGCAAATTTAAGACTTTTTCCTTTGTTTTTATTTTCTCTGACCTATTTTCAAAATCTCATTTCCAACACTAACTATAATTTCGAAGTCCCGTACTGCTATAAAAATGACACAGAAATATATTTATAGGAGTTTAGTGAACGTTCTACTTGTGCATGCAGTACACAAGCATTGAAAATGTCACACTTCTATTTTATATTGATGTAACAAAACATTTACACCAAAATGGTGTTTCAGTGTTTGGATACTGAAGTACGGTACCATGATACTATTGTTAATACCTCTTTCCTGAAGTTCTCAGTTGTCTGTTCCTCTGAAATCTAGACATCTCAGGCTTGCCTTGTTGAAGCAAGGTAATTAAAAACAAAAAGCAGCCTGACCTTCAGCATTGCTGGAATCTTCTGGTTACATTTATTTTGATTTAACCTCTATATCTTGATGTTAAAATGTTTAAATTCTGTCTGTTGTCCTATTATTCAACTGTTTTGATATATATTTTTAGCCACATTTCTTAAGAAAAAAGGCCAAGGTACTCTTAAAAAAAAAAAAAAAAGAAAAAGATCTCAGGGACACTTTTTACCTTCTTCTGTTAAATGCACCTATTAAGTTTTGTCTTTATAATCTCTCTTAGCCATTTCCATTAATTTTTGTACTGCTCACTAGATAGCCAGCATAAAACCATTTTCTGAAAAGTAGGTTACAGTTTAAATATTAAAATATTTTTTTTAAATTGCATTAGCTACCATCACATTCTGTAAAATTTCAGAACTTTATGAATGTTTGAAAAACATCTGATCAATTTCTTAGAGTTATTTTGCTTGTCTTTCCATTTTCTAATTTTGGCTGAAGTAAGATGTATGTGAAAATAGAATTCCTTGACGAACTGGACTAGTCATGAGGACTGTAATGGACTGAATACCAGTATTACACACCACCTTGCACCATTGCTGATCTATTATGCTCAACATAAAGGCACAAATGAAATAATGTGGTAGGTACGGCTTGGAATTCCCAGGAACTAAAGAGGATTATTGTAAAACCTGTGTAACAGTCATAGCCGAATTTAGAATGTAATAAAGAACAGCAGGGGCAGGGAGCTGGGGCAGAAGCTACTATTGTTAGGGTTTGGAGTATGGCTGCTTCAAGAGATAGGCTGATTTAAGGCATGGGGGGAAAGATAACTGTTACTGAAAGATAATTCAGTAGACCTGGTCAGGAGGACTTGCTTACACTAAGTAACTGCAATCTGTATCAAAGATGTGGTTAGATCTTCTCCAGATGAATCTACTAGGCAGTTGTAACATGGCATGGTATGGTGCAGACACAGCCTAACAGTAAACTGACTCGTTCAGGCACAAACTGTAGACTACTCAGAGCTGCTCAAAACTAGCCCTATTGTGTAGGTAGTTCTATGAGACACATAACAGGGACAGACTGTATGCTTTTAGAAAGGTAACTCACCATTCATATCCTGCTTCCCTCTCCTCCTCCCCCCCCCCCAACTGAGACTCATTAAGAATTTGTTGTCTTTAGAGAGAAAAGAAAGTAAGAAAAGTTAAAATGTCTTCCCATATCATTTCTGTCCCTCCCTTTTAAGATGAGCCCATCTGGAAAGTTTCAAGCCCAGCTTTATTTTTATGTGCATATGCCAGAGAGGTACAGCATCATCTTTTCTCATTAAAAATAAAACATTTGCATGAGGCTTTAGCATAAAAAAATTCAACTAATTCATCATCATGCCCTGACAATATTGCAAACCTGATGCATTGTAAAGTCTCACATCTAATGGGTAAATCACGTTTCACTAAGAATAGAAGCACTGAGGTTTTATTGTAAAGGAATCTGTTTCCACACTGGCGACATGATTAATGTAGCTTTTATAGACTTTACATAAAACCAAGACATATTACTGTTTGGGGATCAAGCTAACTTTAAAGAGAGGCTTCTTAAGGAAATTTGATTGCCAGGATGAAAGTTAAAGTGATTACCAAATTTCTCTTTATCTCTAATGTGGTTTTGGGAGGAGCTGCTACATGATTCTCATACTTCGAAACTCAATTCTTGTCACATTCAGTCTTTGCCATATAAACATTCAATGCTTCCAACAAAAAGAACATTCTCAATCTTTAATCATTACAAAAAAAAAAAAACCCACAGTACACTGACCTTTTATTTTAAAGTTAAATGGAATGACATTAAAAAAATTAAATTAGTTCTTCCTCATTTCCATAATATCCTTTAGAAAGCCTTGCCTAGCCTGGAGTATATGTCCTATTTCTTTATCTTTCTTGATGACCCCTCATGCTTGCAAGTCAGCTCATTTTTCTCAGCTGAAGACTGCACCCTACCGCTGCATGCACCCTAAAATTTCCATTAAAATCTAGGGCATCATCACTCATTCTTATCTGAAGCAGGCTGCCAAACAGTGCTATGCCAGCAACCGCATGCGAACTAGTCTCGAAGGACGATAGTTACATACATCACCATCCAGTATGGAAAAGAATTCTACCTGCACAATACATTATCACATACAGTACACTGAGAATCTTAAAAACATTGGGACTGGTATAGGATGTGGTTATTAATTCTTCTGCAACAGCAAGTCTTATTTAAACAGCAATTTACCAGTAGACAATTAGCTTCTCAAAGAACATTTTTATTAAGTTCACCTCACAATGAAATGATCTCTCTCACCAGCTATTGAATATTTGCTAGTTAAAGCAGTATTATTATAAATTAGCACATTACAAGTACCTAAGGGTATTTAAACTTGTCTATGTGTTTAACCTTCAGGTTTCTAAGTCCCTCTTCTTCAGGCTGATTCTTAAGCAGTTCTCATACCCAAAGTACATGGACACCTTTCAAAAGTGTTTTAAGTTAACTGAGCCCATTCCTGTTTTCATCTTTTCCACTTTGCAAGGAGAATTCATATGTGTGTATGCATATAGATGTGTATGCATACACACTTAAGAGTGCACACAATTCTATATCACTATAATTTTTACATTTTATACTGTGGCAGATGTGTATAATACATTCTATAATACAGCAGATGAACTTCAATCTTGTCATGCTACTTTGCTGCATCACAGCTGCTATTGGACTATCATCTTCACCCCTTATTCTACAGCACAGTCACCTTCTTTTGTATTTTGAGACCAAAACCTAACACAACTACAAGTCAGAAAACAATATTTTAATTTTGCATTATATGCAATGGATATCCTGTGTGCACTCCTACACGGAATGGAAGAGAAGGCTAATCTGATTGCAGATGCTTTTGAGATGGACTGTGCTCTATGTAGAATTGGCTGAACTGACCTCTCAGCTAACACCTCTGTGGCTCAGTAGACAACTTTGCTATTGTCTGGGCAAGAGGAGAATACAGAACGTGTAACTGCAGTCACCTCAGGATCAGACAGTCCTGCAGCAATCTTCACCTAAGAGGATTTGCCAGTAGCAACTACTGCTACAAATAAGCTCAGCATCGAAGAGAAATCTAAAACTAGATTGCTGGCTGAACTGATCTGGTTTGGTAATTTATTTTTTGTTACATGCATTTGTTGCTACAGCCTTTTTTAAAACATTTTAAGCTGTTTCACAATTAGGACTTTCACAATGAAGTATTATTAACTAGGCTGGACATACACAAGGCAGTATCATAAGTGTTTGTTCTGTTGAATAAATGATGAATTGCAAACCAAACTTTAATTGACTGGCATAAAGATAGGCAGATCAGAGAGTACATTATCTTTTCCCATTCAGCAAGCTAGCAGCCTTTGAAGAGAAGAAAGGTCATAGAGCTTAAAGAGCTTAAAGACAACATGTAAACTTCTGAGGCAGGTAAGGGGGAAAAAAAATTCCTCTAATGATTGAAACATAGCATTAACAGAATCCAGGCAGAATTAATCCAATTTAACTAGGATTCTGCCCACAGCATGGCTTTCTGCTTTGGGCAGCATGTCACAAAAGGTGCTGCCACCAATTTCAGTAGTCTTCCCACACTATGGCTTTCCCTAGTGGTTCCACAATTATACTTATTGAACATAAATGGGTCAAACAGTAGCCATATAACAATGGAATAATCACTGGATTTATATTTTTGGAAACAGGTTACATGTGGAAGTCAACAAATTTACAAGATGAAACACAGAACAGCTTATGTACATGGTTTCATCCTGTAATCAAGAACAAAATAGCCTTGTCAATTTCAAACCTTTTCTTGCAGCTGATTTTAGAAGGCACCATAGGGAAGGATGAAAGGCACCTTGTTTTTTTATTATGAGAGATTTGCACCATCATTAGGATTTCACTCCCACTCCCTGATTTTTCTGCTTAGGAGAAGGATGCTATGCTCTCTAAGGAAACAACTGTTTTTAAAAAAGCCAAGAAATAAATACAGCTAATAGCACCAATAAGCCTAAATGAAATGGCACTGTAATACCTTTCTCTTTTTTTTTAAAAAAAAAAAAAAAGAGAAAGAGAAAAATCAAATAAAACCTCTGGGTTCAAACAACCCCACTGTAATCAATAACAGATCATTTCACTGTGTTTATTTTTTCTGGAACGTGTGTAGCTTATTTTATTAATTACTTAGAAGCTGAATTGTCTCTTTCAATATCTGCTGAGCACTAAGCATGTTTTTCATGGAATGTAGTTTAAAAATATCGCACAAACACCAAAATATTATCACTGTTTAGCTTGTTAGAGAGAAGTATATTTCGAAATAGCACAAGTTACATTCTCTGTAACAAAATTTATATATTTAAAGAACCATGCAAGAGCTGGAGTCAGGGACTGAAGTAGTTGAATTTGATTTAAAACCTCAGTAAACAAAGTTCTGTACTTTACACAGCTTTATACATTTGTTATATTAGAGACTTAATGATCTTTTGCATCCATAGCCCCATCATAATGTTGCCATTACCTTCCAGTTATTACTCAGAATACGATTGACATAATTTTAACAATTCCACACAACACTCTTAATCCTTGGTGAAATCTAGATGTTAATTAATTCAAAAGAAATTAGTAGTCATCTCAAATTTTCAAACCTTTATGAAGTTTATATGAACCAATATTGCAATTCATTTCAAGTAACTAATCTTCCATTCCTACTCCCGTCTCTGCTAATGCTAAAGCATTTTTAAGACCCTTTGTTGATGAATCAAGGACAGGTTACAAAAACACTTGCTAAGACATGACTGTGTTTTATAATTAGGCCCAGAAGAAACTGGCCTTTTTAGTCTCAGTATGTTGTGCTCCTTAATTGAAATTAGTTTACAAGCCATTGGTTAAACAAATGCAAAATATGTACATTTTTTTCTAATAATCTTATTTTTCCAGTTGATTGGTATTCTTATTCTGGAATGAAAGTGCCTGTGTGCCTACATGCCTTTTTTAACAAAACTGTTTAAAAGGACATCCTCCATCTTACTAGTTTATTCTTCCTGCACTGGTAGAAAACAAAAAAACTTTTTTTCCCCACAATATATTTGTTCCAGAGATATTCACTTGAGTAATGCAACATGCGTGCAGCTTCCCAATGCAGAAACTTACCACTGAAAAGATATTTAGAGAATCCCACTTGCTAACAAATTTATGTTTCCTATACGAACCCATTCTAAATAATCACAGTCACACCTTTCTGAGTGTCCTAAAGCAATGAGACATATGTAATTTTTTACTTCTTTTCAGCCACCTATCAGTCATCACTTTGGCACCAGTAATTTTAGGGTGCAGTGGCCCATTTCAAGCAGATCAGGAAAAAGAGGTCAAAAAGATAATTTGATTCTTATATATTATGTAAAAATTGATGTTCTACTACTAGAAGAGACCCCAGATCAATGCCAAGCCTTCCCAACAGAAACAGACTGCTGGATGAGAGCAATAAATTTATACTTTATGACACCAGTAGCTAGTCAGTCAAATCATACTCCACTTGCCAGAAATGTCAGGATATGCTTCCCTTGCCTGCCCACAATTAAGGGACAAGGGCTAAATATGAAGGTTCTTTAAGAGGAGAGAAAGGGCCTTGCAGGAAAGAAATTGCAGGTAATTTTAGCTCATAGGTGGGGTTTGTGCTGAACAGAGCTCCAGGAATCCCAGATGTGCTACTTGCATTGCTCATGGCATGCTTGCTCATGCTTTAAATAATTTTTTTCTCCAGTAATGTTAGTTTTTTTTCTTTACTTGTACATTTTTTTTTTAGAATGCATTGTTTCCATGCAAAATTAATTGCTACAAAAATAAACAATAGCATTTGAGAGTAGCTGGAAAAATATTAATTTATATAAGTTCCTGCTGAGAAAAATAAGATATAAATTATGTTTTTCTTTTTCCACATTTGGTTGGAGGGAGGGAGGGAGGGAGGGAGGGAGGGAGGGAGGGAGGGAGGGAGGGAGGGAGGGAGGGAGGGAGGGAGGGAGGGAGGGAGGGAGGGAGGGAGGGAGGGAGGGAGGGAGGGAGGGAGGGAGGGAGGGAGGGAGGGAGGGAGGGAGGGAGGGAGGGAGGGAGGGAGGGAGGGAGGGAGGGAGGGAGGGAGGGAGGGAGGGAGGGAGGGAGGGAGGGAGGGAGGGAGGGAGGGAGGGAGGGAGGGAGGGAGGGAGGGAGGGAGGGAGGGAGGGAGGGAGGGAGGGAGGGAGGGAGGGAGGGAGGGAGGGAGGGAGGGAGGGAGGGAGGGAGGGAGGGAGGGAGGGAGGGAGGGAGGGAGGGAGGGAGGGAGGGAGGGAGGGAGGGAGGGAGGGAGGGAGGGAGGGAGGGAGGGAGGGAGGGAGGGAGGGAGGGAGGGAGGGAGGAAGGAAGGAAGGAAGGAAGGAAGGAAGGAAGGAAGGAAGGAAGGAAGGAAGGAAGGAAGGAAGGAAGGAAGGAAGGAAGGAAGGAAGGAAGGAAGGAAGGAAGGAAGGAAGGAAGGAAGGAAGGAAGGAAGGAAGGAAGGAAGGAAGGAAGGAAGGAAGGAAGGAAGGAAGGAAGGAAGGAAGGAAGGAAGGAAGGAAGGAAGGAAGGAAGGAAGGAAGGAAGGAAGGAAGGAAGGAAGGAAGGAAGGAAGGAAGGAAGGAAGGAAGGAAGGAAGGAAGGAAGGAAGGAAGGAAGGAAGGAAGGAAGGAAGGAAGGAAGGAAGGAAGGAAGGAAGGAAGGAAGGAAGGAAGGAAGGAAGGAAGGAAGGAAGGAAGGAAGGAAGGAAGGAAGGAAGGAAGGAAGGAAGGAAGGAAGGAAGGAAGTTCACCACAACAGCAAGTGAAAGCTGTGGGACTGGAAGTACTCTCTGAACATTTCTGACACTTAGGTGCTGCTAGGATTGGAGGACCCTATAAAAGAGAGTAAGAAGACCTTACATGAACAACCAGTAGAGTACTTCTGAAGGTTTTGTGGTATGCTTCAGTTCTGCTACTTGCATGGACTGGGGCAAAAAAAGGTGAGGTGGTTGTCAGAGTAGTTCTGTCTCAGTGTGATTTTAAGCAAATTGTTCTAATACAGGCTAACACACACCTAGCCATACCTAACTTCCAGGTTTTCCTCTGGATAAATATGTGAGATCCACATTGATAGTCAGCTTCACTCAGTAAAAGCAGAAATGGAACCTGAAGCTGTAAGTTAATTGCAAAAAAAGGATTTTTTGGTTTTATTTTTAAGCTTTGATTTTATTTTTGTTGATTGGCTGTCACAGTATTTGTTCAAGATAAGATGAAGTTTTTCTATCTTTTCTAAATTCATTTCTTAATGAGAACAAATTTATTATTTTGAATAGAGATTGTGATATATCAGGAATAAAGACAGCTCTTTAGAAAAAAACTTGAGTATTTGAGTTCATCAGTTTTTCTTGAATAAAAATGAATGTATATGAGGACATGACTGATCACAGCAATCAATCTTCATGCATTAGAAGATACATCTGTTATCAGAGTATATGATTTTGTATTACATTTTATATTATACAGAGATATATAATGTGCTGTTATTTTAATGGATTATTTTAAAAGCGTGGATGCTCACAACTGTTGAAAAATTCTAAAATTCATGTGCATCCAATTCTGATAGGATTTCTATCTCCTTGTTTTAAATATGTATAGGAATATTTTCATGAAGTCTTTGTCATGAGATTACTCCCCTGAATTAGTTACGTTGATAGCTTTCTTTCTAGATATAGTTAGGCAGTTATCTTTTGTCTTGCAGCTCCCATTCTCCAAATCTGTAGAGAGGTAGATGGTACTATTCAACAACAACAAAAAGAAAACCAAACAACTCCAAAGGAATTTAAGGCATGTCCCTCCCACTATCAGAGTTAAGTAGCTTACATGCTGAAGCATAAGATTTGATGTAATTTCAGGAGTAGTTAATAGCAGAATACAATTGTCTAATCCATTTAACAGCTACACAGACAATTGAATTAAATGTCCTGCAACATGGAATACCACAGATTGACTGGAAGTATTGTAAATTAGATACTTAAGTGTATTTTTCTGCTGTGCTGTGTCTATTCTGTCCCACATTAGAACAAGCTGTAGGTACGGTTTGACTAGTTTGCTTTGTTTTTCCCCTGTAATTGTAAAAAAAATAATAATAAAACCCCAGAGATGTTTATATCTGACATTTCTTGACTAAGTTAACTTTTTAAAATCTGAAATTAAAAAAAAAAATGTGCTATATCCATTAGTGTTTTGGTTTGCTTTCTGTATTGTCCGTCAAGTACAGTAGATTTTTTGTAAAAGAGAAAAATTTGGTAGAGTGAAATAACTATCAATGAAGATATACAACAACCAATAGCAATATTTTATCCATTTTGCCACAGCAATTATCCCATTCCCCCTCATCTCAAAACATTACAGCATCTTTGCCAGCTATCTTCATCATTTCAGCACAGGATTTCTTGGTTATTATTAGTCCTGCAAAAATTCCTATCCGGTTTACCACATGGCAGCACAACATTTCACATCAGCACAGCTTTAACAGGTACCAGAAATCTGGAGGGAGCTGGGGATGGAAGAAGCCTGTTTTATACTGTTGACATTGCTATATGCAAGATTTCTTTAGTAACTCCTTAACAAAATACCCACATTACAAGTCCTATAGCTCTACATGCAAATACCCTCTGTCTCGCCATTCTTTGTAAAGACAGCTGCTCCACCATCTAGCTGTACAGAGCAGGCTTGTCATGCACACATGCACATGACGGAAAGCAGAAGAGGTATTTTTTTCTGAAATAACATCAGAGGCACAAACTAGCAGCAGTTCTGCAATACATCACAAGTCTCCTTCCAATCCCCACTGTGTCTTCCCTGGAACAACAGCAACGGGAGTCCACCAGTGATGTCTCTTATTGTCAAGAGGTCACTGCTGGGCAGTAGCTGTCCCAGCTGGGTACCTGAGGTGACGTGCCCTGCTTAGTACAACTGAGATCCACCCAGCCTTAGGAGAGATGCAGAGTCCACAAGGAAACCTTTGCTTAACTTTTTCTTCTGATACTTGGTGAGAGGAAGCAGTGCTTGGGAGGGCAGTCAGATGAGCAAAGACCCTATGTTAATCACTCAGCTCAACTCGAGCAACTCATTCAAAAAGATCTGATACTGTAGGCAAGCCAAACCTTAGAGCAGTGAAGTCTGTGGCAAGCTTGCCATCTTCATCAGTTTCACAGATACACAATAAACAGCGTTAGTCAGAAGATGGTCTTTTCCCTTCCACTGCAACCATCAGATACAGAAATGCTTAATTAATACACAGTGAGAACCTTATGAATGCTTTCAAAAGGTTCAGGTACGTATTTTTAATTTTTGTTCTGCTTCTCTGCATACTTTTGTAGATGAGGTCTATAAATGTTTTCCCTACACTTCACTGAAAGTAAGAGATGAAAGAAAACTTTTGTTTGGTAAACCACCACTTTCACAGGGACTGAAAGACATAAGAGTACGATCATTCAACTTCTTACAGAAATTCCATCCTTAAGGTGGTAAAAGATAATTCTTAGAAATAAAAACTTAAACTCCCTAACTAAATAAAATAAATGCACCACACCACCTTTTAGAAAAGTCTGAGCTTGAACAGTTAGGACTGGGGATGTGTAGAAGTTGCCCAATATTACACTAATGACAAAATTTGGGTGACGTACTTTATTACTGAAGAATAGAATTTGATCAAGCTAAGACCATGTTAAAGATTTGGGAGGGCTAAGAATGGCTGGATGATTACATTACTAGCAAGCATTATTAAAGAAAAGCTGTTATTCATTCTTGTTTGAATTTGTATTCTTTAATATTTTTCTTTTTAGTCCCCTGTTAGAACTGCTTTAGGAGGAAAATGTTTTGGTGCTTTTTGAAGAAATAGAGGGGGGTGGAAAAGAATAATCCAGCCCTCAGGGAAGGAGAATGGAGAAAGTGAGCCTCCTTCAGCTGCTTTAATGTCAACCTTAACAGACAATAAAGACACATTAAAAAAAAAAAACACAACAAACCCAACCCCAAAACAAACAACAAACAAACAAACACTAAAAAAACCACAAAAAAAACACATCATTCTAGATCTTTGTGTAGAGAATTACAAAAAGCTAATTGCTCTCTCATTTGGACACCAGAGCTGATCTTTCTCCTTAAATGAGAACCCAGCCCTGATTGTCTTATCACTGTTTCCATAAACAGTGTTATGCATATGAAATGTATTTTCTGCAAATAATTGCTATGTCATACATAGTCCATGTGTCATACATCTGTCTATATGTGTTTCTCTGTGTGTGTCAATTTTGACAGTTTAACCCTTTGTATTTTTCTATGACCTTGCTTATGGATAACCAGTTGTTTAATATCTTAAATCCCTATCTCAATTCTATTTCTAAGGTATTACATACAATTTGGTCTAACTGTCAAAAAGCCAGTGCAACTTAATCAGCAAGACACCTCCTAAATGCCTACAGAATGAAGAGAGGAACATACAGGTGATACTACACCAGAGAGTGCCTGTCCCAAGAACATAACACTGTAATGCCCGCACCGTGGGCTGCATTCAACAGAGTATCGCCAGGAGGTGGAGGAGAGGTCATCCTTCCCCTCTGCTCAGCCCTGGTGAGACACACCTGAGACACTGGGTCTTAAGCCTTTTGTAGTTCTTTCCCCTTTATTTGGCACACTCTTAGTGTCTTGACTATCACTGAAAAAGTCATAGGAATAACACTGTTATTTGTTATTAAGGAATTTATTTTTACTAGGTGAAAAGAGACTGTTTAATTTCCCATGGCCCAAAATAATGCTCCTGTCTTTATCACGTGCCATAAGGCCATCAACAACCTTACAAGATTTTTTTTTCTTCTCAAAAAGTATTTAAACTCAAAAATTTCAACTCAGTAAAATTCACTAATTTAAACAGATTTAGCTTTTTACAAAACCAAGTGTGCTAAAACTACAGGGAAGTTCACATCCTAAACAGTTATTACACAAAAGAATCCAGAACAAGGTCTTTGTCAAATGCAGGTACCCAACACTGCTCAAGATCATTAAAAACGGAACAAAGCAACCAATAGAAAGACCTACCATGTTCAAACTTATTACTTTCACTGACCACTATTTTGGACAATTACTGGAAGTGTACTTTGGAGATCTGACTTCAGAAATAAATGGTTCCATTTTGTTTATTGCCCTGAGTCTTTGAATCAGGACATCCATTAGATAAAGTTTCAGAAAACAAACCTACAAAAATGAAAGTGCAAGTTTCTCAATTCAGACCTAGAGGATATCCAGTTATGTTCCTTTCCCAACAGAAAGAGATAACAGCTCACTCCCCTCCTTGCTGACATGAAGAACTGACAGTACAATTATCCAGCAATGTTTTCAGCAACAGCAAAAAATGAGACTTTTCTTCTTCAGCTAAGTTCATACAAACCATCCAGTTCCCTGTTGTCTTCTCAGCAGGCAAAAATAAACCAGTCTTACACCTTGCTGAGGCCAAATAGACAATGAAGTGGGAAGCAAACACCATTACCCTCAGGCCATCAGACCACAAAAAATCACAATTCCTTCCCACCACAAAAAGCAGACAAGAAACAAGCCAACCCAAAAATCAACCACATCTTTGGTGTCTTAAGTTTAGCACAGACTAGCCATAGATTTTACATTCCACAGAAAAGCAAGTTTAACCACTTTCTGCCAGGGTGACAGCATCAGTACTCTGTTTTCTTGCTTTTCAAGGAGAAAGCATAATCCACCTCATAACAAGAAGCTATGTGACCAAGTGGGAATTCAGAAGTAAACACTAATGATTATTTCAGTATTCTTTGACACATGGCTGACTGACTGCAACAGCCTGAAACAGCTATTGCTGGTGAAACCTCACAGTCACTGCAATACTGCACAATAAACAGGGCTGACCAGGGAATGACAAAAAAGATGGAGAACAGATGTAATGTACCTGAATCACACAAGCAAGGCCAAGAAGAAGCAACTGCATGTTTCAGCAACCATTTCAAATTTTGTTTAAACAAATTTATCCTTTAACCTCTTAGTTTAATCTTACTATAAAATCAAGAGGAATAACCAGGCTACACTACCTATATGCCTCCGTATGGGATGAATATCTTTACCCTCACATAAGACACAAATGCTTTGTATGTTTAACATTTCTGTCATTTCTTTGTATAACATTTACCACATCAGAACAGACACTTAAAGCATAACCTGTTATGGGTAAAAGACCCAGAAGAATAGTGAATTTAAGTATTTTACTTTTATCAAGACTTATTTACTCTTGACTTTTAATGCACTAGAAGATTAAAAGGAAACTAAGAACATCGCTCTACGAACTTAGGCGTGATATTTGGCAAAGGGGTCTTGTGATTTTCTCAGAACTTTGCAGTATTTTCCTTCATTCTGAAACAAACTGGTGTGAAACAGATAAGTTTTTATATTTTACTTTTAATGCAAATCTATTCTCCAAAGATAAAACTGTTTTCTTAGGCAGCTGTGGTGCTCAGCTTGCTAAATAATTGAGTGTAGCTTTGCTACTTCTCCTCAGCTTCTAGAACATCTGTTTTACTGACAGAAGGGAGATCCAAGGACAGGAGCAAGGCAAGGCATCTTTCAACAGTGAAGCAGAAAATGTAAGAATAAAAGTAAAGAAAAATATTACATGTATTGTCAACATCCAGCAAAAAGTTGTGACAAAAAAGCATTTGAAAAGCTGGGCTAATTAGAAGACAAGATGCTCATAAACAGTGATTCTGAATATTTAACACCGAACTGTGTACCTAACTGTTCTGTTTTGTTCTGTAAGTCATCTCATTATTAAATATCAAATCAGGAATCTAAACTAAAATACATAAATTTAGAGCATTTAAAACAATTTGAACACATGATAACACAAATATAACCAATTTTCAGATTTGCTAACATATCTTCCTACTTAAAACACATTCAAATACCTGGAAGCAAAAATAATTAGCCCCAAAATTAAATAGCCCATCTCTCACTTTTTTCAGAAGTGTGCATCTTTCAAGAGCAACTATTTCCTACGATAACGTATTTTCTACTGATTATATGGCAGTATCAACCATGCTTCTTTTATTTTAAACTTAACAGCACACGAAACATGTTTAAATAGCAAAATGTTTGCCTTACAAATGCATTAAGTGAATCATGTTAGTCTATTAACCTGCGACGTAGTTACCATGGACTGTAGTGTAAGTAGACAAGTAACATTTTCTTACGATTTTTGGACAGATCTATCTGTTGGTAAGATCTCTAAATGAATATCATTGAGACATTACATCAGATATAATTTTTACATAATGGCATGACTTAAGGTGGTGTAAAATTGTATTCTTGGCCAGCATATGATGACAAAATACCAACAAGTATCCTCAGAGATATAAATATTTACATAAGGTGTATAACCTTTTCCCTTACAATAAGATAGCAATTTTTACCTGATATTCTTTTTATACCCAGCTCCTATGTACCTCCAGTTTCAGAATGATCTAAAACTAGCAATGGTATAGTACAGATGAGTGAGTCTGTGTAACAGTAATTTGCCTGCTATGTTTATATATGGAACTGTAAGGCATACTGTTTGAGACATAATTATTTGTAAGATTTTTAAACAAATCACATCAAACCATCTAAGTAAAAAAAATGTATATATATGAGTGACACAGTTTTAAATAAGCAGGTTCATCAGATAAAATTACAGTTTTGGGGAATAGACTTACACACCCTTAGAACAGGTATTCATTTAGTATCCCAAAGTGCAAGATGCTTCTTCATTTTGCAGAATTCTTTGGTCGAACAGCTAAGTACCTATTCAATTCACTGGTCTTTAGGTTAGAAGAACTGCCTGCTCATTTGAAATTCACTGCAGAATTTTGACCTTAGTCTCAACATATTCTGGAACTTGTGTTTGTATTTTCTGTAGCCCAGCTAAAAACAAGCGTTGAAAAATAACTGAAAACCCCTCAGAACTTATAAACTAAGAATCTGAAGTAAAAATTAATGATTCATCCTAGGAATCATCATCTGTCTCTCTCTGCCCCAGACACATGCTCACACACATCCCACAGAGATGTCTCAAAAAAAGCCCAGCTTTTTTCCAGTTAAACTACTGATTATAGCCAGGTTTCTTATCTTCCATAAAAAGGGAATCTTTTTAAACAATGGAAATTTGTGAGAACATCTCTTATTTTTCTATGGGGGAAAATGAAAAGAAAAGCCAAACACAACCAACAGAACACTATCACTAAAACCGAAACACAAACTTGATGATATCCTTTCCAAGCACATCATACGTATGCCTGAAAAATTAATTTGGTTTTAGCACATTGCAGACCTTTTGCTGCAATTATCTTTGCGAGTCTACGTTGGTTATGTTTTGCATCTCAATATAATAACTTATCCACCATCCACCTTGCAGGAAATTGAAAATGGATAATAAATTTTACAAGTGTTAACTCTACAATTCCACTAACATTCTTCTCACAACCCTACAGGAACCACTCCATTATCAAGGTGGGGGAACTTTTTTTTTTTTTAATTAAAAGGAGCTTGGAGTACCTCTTTTCTGCACCATAACTCAACAATCTAATACTCCATCCTTTCATTCTAAGCTTTACAGGAAGCCAAGCAGCTTTCGTTCACCATTTTGTGTAAGGAAATCCTGCAAGTTCAATGCCATGCAGTACCTAAAAATGCCAAAATTGTACAACAACCAACAACTATAAATTTACAATATTTTTATAATAATATCACTTTAGCAAGCTTTGAAGTTAGTTTGAAGTAGATTTCAATTCAAAATAATATGCATCTCAAAATAAATTTTGGATAAAAAGCATACAAAACTGTGATAACCCCTTGACACTAGAAAAAATAAATTTAGATTATGTTTTTTAAAAGTAATATTTATACCAAATAGAAATTAATTGCAAGAAGTTCTATCTAATAAGCTACGTAGGCAGCCAGAATACAGCAACAGTTTCTGAATTCACTGTTGGGTCTCTAAGTCTGAAATCACAGCCCACAGCTTTGTAGTAAATGGAGAAAAGCAGTCAGTATCAACAGGCAACTCATCTAACCTATCATGGATGTTTATCTTGAAATGAACTTAGGTAAGCCTCTTCTCTGCACAGTTAGGGCATGTCCATCCCAGCTGTAAAAACCATGTTGTAAAACTAGAAAAGGAATGTGCTGTAAAAGAGCTTAAGAAGTTCTTGAATTCTTCTAGCCTCACAGATAATATAGGGACCTTCTGGAAAGTTTGTTATTGTTGTGCAGGAAAAAGAACCTAATAAGTTTTCTACACAAGAGAATGGAACCACTGTAGGGAAAAAAAGGAAAAAAAAAAAAAAGCTTTAGAAAGTGATTTAGTTAAATCAATGCATGCTCCTCAGTGGATAATGATGTATTCTGTTTACTTTATCTAAACCTTTATAAGGTTTATAAGGTTTAGATAAGACTGTCTACACAAGAGGGCTGATCTAATTTTTCTAAGTTCATATAATTTTCTTGCATACACAGGTTTAATGGACTCCATCTTCACTGTCAATGTAATGAGGCTACAGAAACACCAAAGAAAAAGTGTGTGCTCTACAAAAAAGTAATTAAATGGCATTATATTTTTCGCCCTGAAGGCTATAAACAGATTCTCATATCAAGCCAGCTATGGACTTTATAATACAAGGTCATGTTAAAATGCTACTATATCCAAAGGCCCTGTAAAGACAAGAAAGATTGCTGGTAACTCACTCCCCACTTCCTTGACCCCCCCCCCCCCCCCCCCCTCCCCCCCTCCCCGGAGGGATGGGGAAGAGAATTGAAAGAATGTAACTCCCACGGGTTGAGATAAGAACAGTCCAATAACTAAGGTATAACACAAACCACTGCTGCTACCACCAATAATAATAATGATAGGGGAAATAACAAGGGAAGAGAACACAATACCTCACCACCTGCCGACTGATACCCAGCCCAACCAGAGCAGAGATCTAGCCCTTCCAGGTAACTGCCCTCAGTTCTACATCCTGGGCATGATGTGCTGTGGTATGGAATATCTCTTTGGTTACTTTAGGTCAGGTGTCCCATCTCTGCTTCCTCCTGGCTTCCTCTCCTCCCTGGTAGAGCATGAGACTCAGAAAGTCCTTGGTCAGACCAAAGATTACTTAGCAACAACTAAAACCATCTGTGTTATCAGTGTTGTTCCCAGGCTGAAAGTCAAAAACAGCTCTGAACCAGCTACTAACAAGGAGAAAAATGACTGCTACTGCTGAATCCAGGACAGGTGGCAACTGTCGGCAGGGTTGGGATTACATGGGAACAGGAAACTTTAGCAGAGCTTCTTCTAGGCACAGTAGTCACCAGGAAAGTAAGATTATAGCCAGGGAGAGACTATTAATGCATGTGCAGACAGAATTGAAACTGCAGTCACCAAATTAAGTGACACTTGTTAGAAAGAGCATGACAATTTTCTAGTAACTGGAACAGTTATAATGGTGGAATAAGTCTTCTGTAGATAATTTTTATCTTTAAGACCTTAGTTTTCTTCATTAAAGCAAGGATACATTAATATCTGAACACACGTAATTCAAGAGAATAGGGCTAATCTCCTTAATCTCTTTTGTGCTTCTATGCAAATGTTATCTAGAATACTGTAAACAAATTATGTGCTACATTTTTTTCAATTAGCCATTTTCACCAGGATCTTACTTTCTGCAATATTTGTTACAGGTAAATTGGTAGACCAGCAGTTTTCTGCTTGTAATGATTCCTAAATAAAATTATTTTCCAGGTGATTACTGGATGTGAGAAGAAATCCATTAGAACATCACCTAATCTCGAGCAAAGTGTTCACTTTTGAACTAGTTATTTAAGAAGTTATTCTACTTTTAGCAGAGTTGGGTTTTTTTTGTTTTGTCAGTATCCTGCAGAATTAAAAGTGGAACCACCTTGTTACACAACAGGATGTCAGCCAAACAACACCGCACTAACCACATTGTAATAGCTACTCCAAACTTACTTTAACTGAATCCACAGTCCTCCCTGAACGCTATTAGTGACCTGCAGAAAATGGAAGATCCTGAGAAAGCAAGTGGAAAGCAGATCAAACAGAAACATCAAAGAATCATAGAATAGTTAGGGTTGGAAAGGACCTTAAGATCATCTAGTTCCAACCCCCCTGCCACGGGCAGGGACACCTCACACTAAACCATATCAAGCCCATAACACTGTGGGGAAACCCCTGGTTTTCCATTTGAATGTTGCTGATTCTTTTCCCAAAGAAAAGAAAAAGCAAGAATTTCTTCCCAGCAAGCTGTTAGCTAGTTAGTATTTGTTGGTACAGTCTCCTGCAGGAATCCTGGAGAAATCAAAGCAACAGTACCCAAAAGATGAAACCCTTGTATTATATACCTAAATGGAGGTGAAACAGAATCTGAGGCTCTCTTTCAGATAGATTGTACTTATGTATTTTGTTACCTCTAGGGAGAGGAGCAAAAGTTGCTTGAACATACCCCCAAAGGAGGCACAGTATTTGATCATTTACCTGGCAGTTAGTTACATCTTTATCATGCATTGATTTATGCACAAATGCAGCAGAAGGACAGATCCTGGTAGGTCCTTACTAAAACATAAATGCACTTTCTTTTAGACTTCCAAGACAGCATATTTTAAAACAATGGTATTCCTTTTTGAAGTTACATGCTTTCTGGTATCTACTGCACAAATTATCCTCTTTGTTGAGGCATGAATATTTAATCTTTTTTTTTTTTTTAAGAAATCTTTAATGACTGCAGTGAAGCATATCTTTCATACTATAGATTTATGTAGTTTTGTTCATAATATCTATTTCAGAAAAATGCAGCTCACATATCAACATAGAATGGAAAATTATATATATATATATATATTTTCTATTCAGAAGTTTAAGCACTTTGCTTGTGTTTGAGTTTTTTTCCTACACACAGAACACTAGCACACTTTCCTATGTGCACAGATCCTTCCATGCTCAATCAGTTTTCTGGCTTCTGTACTTTAAAAGACAAAAAAACAAAAGCTATGGAAGGACAGTATGATGTTATACCTTTTGTTGGTAACACACAGTTCGGTTCCCCACTGCCACCTCTGGAAGGAGATTCAGGCAGCTGAGAAGGAGGGTTGGTGGAGCAGCCTCCCTGCTCTTTAATGTTCCCAGACAGCTGCATTGCTAGACGGCAACCTTCAATTAGGTGGCAGGGAGCAGAAATTCAAGTACAGTAAACAGGTACAGTGTTTGGGTCAATTCTGCCACAGTCACCACTAGAAACAGTTCCTATAGTTAAATCTCTTTTTTTTTTTTTTTTTTTTTTCAGGAATTACTCCTTTATACTCAACTAGTATGTTACCAGTAAAGGTGCTTCCCATATAAAGAGATACAGAAATATATTCTTGAGGCAGAATCACTAGACTGTTTCTTCTATGTTATATTATCAGTGTAAATTGAACTTAACTATCAAAATAAAATAGTCTTATTCTTAGATTTTATCACTGGGGACTACTTTAGATTAGATAAACAGCAATCATGGCTAAAGAAGTCATCCCTTAAAATGTGAAGGTTAGCTGCAAACACTAAGAAACTGGAAAAAAAGAATTACCTTGGAAGTTACTTTTCCTTAGCTGTAGTATACTACTGTGCAACAACAAAAATAAAGCTTACTATTTCACCAGTAAAGTTTATCCCCATGAAAGCTAAATTCAGAGGACCAGGTTAGCAATCCTGCCTTTGACGTTTAGCAGTTCTGTTGTATCAAACAAACATGATTTCAGTTTCTTTGTAAAGCAGAAATGCTAATAGTTGTCTACTTTCCCCAGTGGCATTGTGAGGATAAATGTATTGTCATAAAGGTCTTTGAAAATAAAAAGATGTAAGCATTTTTATTGATGTTTTACTTCCCAACCCACTAGAGTATGTTAAAAATAATTTCGCAATTGTCAAGTGCAACCTCTACCTGTACATATTTCTCAATTTACCAGTCATTCTTCCTACAATTTGCAAAGACAAGAGAACAGCTCAGCAAGTATATTCACTAGTCAACACTGCTTGTGCACAAAGGATTAAATCAGTTGCTGAATATGATTTATATATTAATAATTTTAGCTAACTACAGCTGATCCAGTTTGCCTTGTTGTTACACAGTTGCAAAAACACCCAAATGACCTGGGGATTTGTTCATCAATCAAATTGACCATAGCTACTAGATTGAGAAAAGTAGTATTAATAAATAATAGCTTCAACAAATAAATAATTTTTCTATTGAGTCATTTTCTTTTCCTTCTTCTACAAAGGAGAAAACCAATTCAGTGTCAGAAAGAAAAATCATCCAGGTTAAACTGTGACTATAAAAATAATCAATTTTCTTAATTACTAATCTGCTTGAAAGAATTCTTTCTATTTAAACTGAAGTTGGGAATTATGCATGTCAGTTTTAGGGGCAATGAGGGCATATCTATACTGGAGAGCATGAAGAACTCTAGCTATATACCAGTACAAAACATCTAAAACGTACACAGAGAATAGAAAGGAAGAAAGGACTAGGGGAAGCATGTCCCTAACCTTAGTCAAATGCCAGTTCTCCCTTCACTTAACTTTTGGATATTTGATATATTCCATAAAGATTCATTCTTAGTAAGTTCCCATTTGATTTTGCACGTGCTGGAATATAGCTTTTTGGTTCTCTCTGAAATGACTGTCTGAGATCTTTGTTCCCAAACAATTTTTTTTTTCCTTACAACTAGTGTCCTCATTTTCATCTATAAATGTTTCTTTAGTATATAATAAACAAAAGAACATGACAGAAATTAATGCCTGCAGTGCAAGGCATGAAATACAAAAATTGTTGCTTGGCAACCAGCATGGAAAAAAAAAGAGCTTATGACTGTACAAACAGCCAAGTGAGTGGCACAAGTACCATTTGTGATTGCTGTGAAAAGGATGTGCAGGGCAGAGGATGGATGAAGGGGTTTTGTTTTAATTAAATTCAACTCTGCATTTTTTACTAATTTCTATATTTTCCTCACAAACACAAGTGTCAATGCAATAAAGGTGTATTTTAGAATGCTTTCCTTTTACATTCTTATAATATTGTCTTTCACCAGCATGTCAGGTTTTATTTTACAAAGCTATGCTTTCTCATAATACTTAAAAATAGTGAAAGAGGTGTAAATGAATACTAATTTCCATATGTACTTTCCTTCTTAAGGATTAATGAATTAGACATTTGCAGCAACTTTCCCAAGGAACAATGGATCCGTCTATGATCGTTCTGACATCCTGAGGACAATACATCATCCTCTTGTAACAGTAAAGACATTCATCAAGAAACAGTTACTTTTCAGGAATAATGTACATGTAATTGTTTATATACCCAAATGGCACCAGATTGACCAGCTGGAACAATGGAAAAAATAAATACAGGCCTTCTCTTCACAATATCTGAGGGTTTTCAGTAACTTTGTTTATATATAAAACAAAATTGAAGAGAAATAACACCTATGGCCTAAAAAATCCTTCTAGTGCAAATTCTTGGAGGCAAGAAAGAGAATTCTGAAGAATTATCATTTTATGTTTACTTCATTATTAGACTTCTCTTAACATCCATCATTGGCCACTTTTGCATGTTAGACTAGACTGACTCATTGTCTGATCTGTATGATTGTTCAAATGTTCAAATTACATATGTTAGAAATGAGAGAGACATTAGACTGAGCTGCACTCAACATGAGCATGCTCTTCAGCAAACAACATTATATGAGCATGTTAGGAACACCTAAATTGCCTGCTGTGTTACATACTGTGCTGTTTCTCTGAATCCATTTGCACTGTAACCATTTCTCTATCATTAACATTGTCAATAGATGTAGTCACTCATGACTTTATTTTAACCCTACAAGTAACAGCAGCAAGTGGAAAATCAGATTAAACCTATCTTTAGCTGGTCCAGTAAGCAGTATTTTAGGAACCTTTGGTGACAGTTTCAGGAAAAAAGAAGTTGTTGAGCAATTGCCATAGCGTATCTAAAAATCCTTTTGTTGACGAAACCAGGACAGCTCTCCAACTAATACAGCATTAGTAAACCTGGACAGGCAAGGAAGAGGACAAATATCACTATCAGATGAAGTGTTTTAATTCCTAGAGAGGACTAACAAAAACCAAAACCAACAAATAACCCAACCACAGCCAAGACACAGTAAACTGTGGTATGAGTTATTTGATTTGTGGAATTGCAACAATTCCAAACTACTGAGAAAAAACATAGATATGAAATAATGTATTTTCACCTTTTACAGTCAATATTAGCCTAATGCAACTGTCAGTAAGCTGCAGCCTCCATTAGAGGACTGAGACATCTAACGTGCACATTTCTTCAGAATGTGGGGGATGAAGAAAGGGAAATTAACACTGTTATATTCTTACATTTTCTTCCTCCTGCCCATGCAGAATTCTGAAGAGTTCTCTCTCTCTCATCAGTTACTGAAGTAATACTCTACAGCTGCTTATTCACCTAACTTTCATTGTTCCACAATTTGATTTATTAATAAATGTTATTCCAGCTTTAATGTATGGGATTTATTTCCACCTGTCTAACACGATCAGTATTATTCTTAATACATTCACTACCAAAATTTAATTGTTCCTTCATGCTATCTTGAATATAATGGTAAAAGATTCAAATGAATTTCAGCCCCTGGTTTCTCAAAAACAGTTGATACAACGACAGGAAATTTCAACCTTCTTTTAAATGAATAATGAATGATAATTACTGGCATTGTCTCAATGGCCGCAAATTCCCAGGTAAAAAAAAAAAAAAACAAACAAAAAACTTCGTTTTTTATATCACAAAACTATTTTGAGAAGGTATAAACACTTGCAGAATGAATAAAGGACTGACGGATTTCCACTCCATTTGTTTTTTAGTCTATTCAAATGCAAAGTAACCACAGGAAATATTCTCCCTAAACCATTCTTGACTACTTAGGAGAACAAGTCTTTCAGCTTCATATAGTTACTTCCACTTTGCTCACACACAGTGTTCTTAGAACTACAAGAGTTGACATATCAAAGGAGACTAGTGAAACTGAAATTTAAACAGGGGTTAAGCATATAACTTGAAAGTCACTTCCCAAAAAGAACAATGACCAAAGGTATCGACAGATTTTGAACTAAATAAAGCTCTTTGTTTAGCTGTTCCTCAAATTCTGTTTAGCCCAGCACGTCAACACTTACTTTCATTGCTACAGATATATGTTAAGCTATTGATCTTATCCTTAGGAAAGAGATCTAAGTTTGCTGCATTTTTAAGTTCTTGGGAAAAAATCTTCAGTATGACAGGCTGAATGGGAAAAAAAAACCAAACCAGAACTACACTCTTTGAGGCTTAGGTACTAATTATCTCTACCACCTACATTAAAATAAAGCCTTACCAGGATTTTTTTTCATTTTTTCTTTTTTTTATTTTTTTTTTAGTAAGGCTTAACTAGGCCAAATTGTAATCTTATTTACATGTATTTCATACTATAAAAGTGCTCAAGGCAAGAGCTTAGATGGCTAGAGGCTTATTTTTTATTTAGAAGCTATCAGGATCAGCCTTAACAACATACGAGAGTCAAACAACAGTAAGACATTCATAACTTTGCTCAGATTTTACAAACAAACTTCTTTGTAAGTACAAGATGTTACTGAGACGCCAGTAATCATTAACAGCTCAGTCAAAACTGAGATTCTGAGTATCACAGGAGAAAAACTTCCAGCTGTCTCCATGACATAATAGGCTTAATCATAAACATCAGCTTCTAAGATTTAAAGGTTTTGCCCTGAGAGAAACTTAAACCAAGACATTTTACTTGGGTAGTCTGCTGAAAAGTAACCTTGTATTTAAAAGGAAATTGAAGTTGAATATAAAGTGACCAAACCACTTTTGTCTCTAACCTTGCTCTAGTAGGAACAACATCAAAGTATGCTGCCAAGTACTATACAAATGTGAGTCATTTTGTATGAACAGCTTCCTAATAAGATCAGTGATAAAATTACAAGAAAGTTATCAGGGAAACTACTTACTTTAATTGAAGCAACCACCACACAATGGTGATGTCTATATCAAGTGTATAAGTACTCACCCAGAGCAGGTGATCTTGCCTCCCCAAACCCAAGTACTGCAGTTCAAAGGCCAGAAAATAGATGGTGAAACAAGGTGGACTCAGTCTAGCCATACAGCAAGCATATCAGGGATATAGTATGGATACCTTTGCTTACAGAATTACACGGAGCATTTCCAAGAATGGAACGTAGCTCATTCAAATTTGAACCTAATTGACTACTGGTTTAAATTCTCATCTTTCTATAGTTAAAAGTAACAAACAAAACCAACCAAACAAAACACCCCAAAACCTACAAACAACAACAACCCCAACCAAAAGGTTATTCAGAACAAAATAACAAGAGAATCTTTGTCAGCAACTCTACAGTTACAAGCAAACAAGAATACTGGCACAAGAAAACAAGCAAGAATATAATTCTAAACTTCTCTTGTCATAAACAGCTAATTATGGTGATATTTTAATGGCTTACACTCTAACAAGATAATACATCATTATATGTAACTTAATCTCTAAACCAGGTATAATATTCAATTTCAAACTATGTTTATTTAATATACAGATAGGACATTTTAAACTATACCTATGTTTATCTAGACAAAACAACCAACAAAACTAAATTCCCAAAGGGCTCTAAAGAAAGGGCAGAAATTCAGCTGCCATTATGCTACATACATTCTTTTGTCTAAAGATAACTATTTGAAACTCATTTGGCAAAAGTCATTGTATTATTGGAATATAAGAGTCTAACAACACATTCTCTTAGACTTCTTCATACTCCTCAAATATATTGGCTCCTTTAAAAAAAAAAAAGCAAGCTAAAGGAAGCAGCTGAAAATGGGCATTTTAAGCTTAAGATTATAGTTACGGTAATATTAAATATTATTTTCCTAAATCTTTCCTCTAGGAAATAGCTAAAAGAGGAGTAAATCCTAGTACTGCCCACAGAAGTAGTCACTTTTGGGTCCTAGAAAAGTGGTTTGAGAATATTCAGTAGGTCTCTTTCCAGTGACCACAGATGAGACCCATAATTAATGTGCAATTCTTTAAACAAAAGTTAATTTTTAAACTGCACTTCCAAACTTCCTAGCTTGCAGTTCTAGTGCAAATCCATAATCATGGTAAAAAAGAAAAACAAACCTGTGTTTATGCTAGAAATTAATAAAATATAGGACAAGCAATGTATAGCATGATGTTTCTAAAGCTAAGACTTCATTATTAAAAGCTTGTATAATGTATACATAATGCTTGTATAAGTATATATATAATGAATCCCTATGTACAATTTAGTTTGATGACAATCACTCATGATCATTTTAGTCCTACTATTTTAGCAAAAGCTGCTTAACAGCTACTAATTAGAAATGTTTTTTTGGAACAAGTTTATAAACTGTCATTAATGGGACAATACAGGATAAGGAAAAGCTTGAAGAAATCAGAAGAACATTTCTGAAGTTTTTCTGGAGGCTGAAATTTCATGAACTAAAAAATCTATTGGCCAATTTCCTGTATGTTTCACATGAATGAGAACTCCATGAGAATTTAATTGGAAAATAGCTTTGTTCTAACTATAGATTTGGTAATAGAAACAATCAAATCTATAAAACTGGTCTATAAAACTGGTTTTTTCATTCAATTTGGTGCGATTAATTGTGGCACTGAAGTTTTCACCACTGAATTTTATTCTACTTTTATGTAATACACCACAATACGGTTTTGCTTCCAAAAATAAAGGAGATTTTATCACATATTAGCTAAATCTCTAGACTATCAGTGTGGAAACTAAAAGGCACATGCATTGCTTCCTTTTATTCAAAGAGTGGCACGCTTGTTCCTTTAAAACACTGAAATCCTACCATGCATCTGATGAGGAATAAGTGCTTCTCTGCTCTTCCTCGTGTAACTGTGCTCTGTAGTACGTAATTATGCTTGACTCTTCAGCAAAGTGGATGGTGAGCCCAAGCCAGCAGCTGATTTGCTTGAGAGAATGCCTATTCTTAATATGGCACAAGAGTAACACAGAGTCAGGCTGCACCAGTGGGGACCAGCAGAGGTTTCTTTAGCTGTGCTGCAGGCCAGGAAGCAGCAGATGGAAAAAGGAGCAAGAGCCCAGATGACTGTGAACAGCTTTGTGGCGCTGCTGGGCGGCACCAAGGGGACACAGTTTACATGGTGCTACCCATGTGAACATGGTGAAGCCCAGTATGCTGACATCATTTCCCCTGGCAAGAGAAATCTTACTAAACAGTTTTTATAAGAACAACATAGATTTTTTTTTTAAGCTCTTTGTAACTTGTAAAACCCTACACCATTTCTAAAACACAAGGTGTAACCATTTGTAGAAGTGTATTTTGGTTTGTCTATCTTCCACCACCCCCTGCTCTCCAAATTCCATAGTGTTTGTTCAGTGGTAGAAAGTTGAATGCTGATTCATGAGAATTTTTACCTGGTGATGATGTACAGAAGAAAAGCAGTAGATGTTTTGCCATCTGTGCAGCAAAGCATAGCTACTTAAGCGTTTTCATTAACAGTGATTTAAAGATATTAGCAAAATGTATATTCTATTTTAGTAGGATGATACTTTCAAAAACCACTTTCCTCTATTTGTAAGCAAGTAATTGACACAATTCCTAGGCAATAGCATTTCTCAGTAATTACATCCATCCCAAGTACTTAAAAAATTCAACCAACCCCAACAAAGAGATGTCTGTACCTATGCACTTGCTAAAACTTGCTTGCTTTGTTTTAAATAAGCTTCTGAAATTGAATGTAATAATGCACAGATTCATTAATACTTTTTAAATTGTATTTTCATTTAAGCAGCTGAAATATTCTAAAAGCAGCCTCTGGCTCTGTACATAAATAAAAGAATGCAACAATATCCTTTAAAAGATAAGATGGGAGGCAGTACAATCAACTACATTATTACTTTTTGTGGCAGAGTGCATCCTAAAGGGAAAAAGTAATTTCACATATGGGAAAATGAAAAGGTAAGTTTACATGCTCCTATTCTTTGTAGGAAAGACATCAGTGATAAAAATGACAGGTTAATATATTTCCTAGTACATTTATTCATGTGCTTATTTTGCAAGCCATAGAGCCAACTGTCAGCTTTTTGATACAGCTCAGTAGACAGTAGCTTTTACTAACAGTTAGTAGACTCCAGATGCTCAAGAAAAATAATAAAAAAAGAATAAAACAAGAGATGCCTATTGAGTCTTCCAATGTGTACACTTTACCACTTTTCTGTACAATAATTAGACAAAGAATAAAAATATACTTTTAAAGACAGAATTATCAGGTAATAGTTTGAATAGTTTTGAAAAGGAAAATTAAGATTTTATGTTTGTTTTTTTTTTAAACTGAATTGTACTAAGGTAGCAAATGACAGATTTAAATAGTACAGGTTCTGAATTCATGAAAAAGAAAAAATATTTCTTACATATTTGATTGTATACCTATAAATGAATGTAAGGCACATGTATGTATTTATAAGTGTAAATAGAGAAATGCATACATAGCTTACATAAATATGCTTTATTACTGAAAGATATCAAAGTATTTCAACTGATTTCAGCAAGTAGTTTTTTAAAAAAAAACAATTATACTGAAATAAAAATGTTTTGTAAGAAATTATGGTATTGGAAAAATAATAACTGTAGCAACTATAACAACTATAACATTTTATAAATGTTAAACTTCTCTTTTGTGGGATTTCTGAGCTAAACAGTTGTTTAAAAAACTGTACCAATGAGTTAAAACATTACTTTTCTTTAAAACCATTGCAAAATTGATCTTCTGCAGAATATTATACAATTATTGGTTTAAGACACTAAAATACAGAAATAAACTCTCTGATTTTGGAATCAGGATTGTAATAAATGATTCATGCTTGTAATTTCTAAGAGATAGTGGAATGACAGTAAGCCCACTTTTTCTGTCTCAGATGTTTTCTGCGGACTTCCAATATTCATTTGTCATAGTGACGGAACAAGGATGACAGACAAATCATTGATGGGTGAGCGGCAGGAAGCTTAAACTCTAGATCAAAACCAAATAAATTATACTTCTTTTAATCCCTGACATATAGCTAGTAAGACTTCTATGAAATGGAGATTCATGAGTTAAAAACCAAAAAACATGCTGAAAAGGTAATGCTAAATTTCACGCTACTTGTAGAAAATTGATAACCATAACCAACACAACAGTAGATTTTCTGGACACTTCAACTATTCTCATGTGTCCACAGAATGACTTGAATGGAGAATAAGGATGAACAAAAGCTTTTTTATTATTAATGTAAACATTGTAAGTCAAAGTCCCATCAAATGACTTAAACTGTTATTGGCATATGCCTTCACATCTGTAGAAGAGAGAGCTGGCCTATACTTGCTCAGCTCCCAAAGGAATACAGCTGCATTAAAGAGCCACATTTAGGCTAATAAATTCTGCATCTTGACAGAGTTTATTAGCTAGGGCTTAACAACACAATGTTTCATTATGAAACTATAACATCAGCATAGCTACTCCCAAATAAAGTCAAAGTTTAATTGTTTAAATATTTATTAAGTTTTTATTTGCATTACTGCATGACTTGCACAGTACTTAGAGGTCTGCATGAGTAAAAATCCTTTTCAGAAAATTAAAAAAAGCATTTCCAAGTATTTTTCTATCATATTTTTTCAGTGCATGCAATATCAAAGCATGAAAAACTAAACAACTTTTAGAGAAAATAATTAAATTCCTAAACTTTTCTCCCAAAGAAACTTTCAAAGTTATCCCAGTAAGGATCACAATGTTCTGGGCAAGTCCAAATTTGAGGTAAAACTCCAGTGGCTCCAATGAAGACCAAAAAGGATTTGTATGTTTAGCATTTCACACTTACACAGCAAAGTGAATACCCTCTTATGCATAGCTAATAGATATTTTGCTGGGTAGGAGTTGTAATGAATGCACAGTATACTTATTCAGTGTTCTAATTTTTATATTCTAATACTGATGTTAAAATCTCTGGTATTTTATCCTCCACCACGTTCAAAATTAATAAAAAATATTAAGTATTTGTTTTACAGAACATTATTTTTTTTTTCTTTAGAAGCTCATGGCTGCTCTTTTAAATGGAAACTTCTTTCTCTGACTATAAGAGTGGGTCATCACTGCAAGATTCACAATACATCATTTCTACTCCCCTTTTTTAAACAGTTCACATGATAACAATTAACATGACACTTCAAAGACTAATTTCTGTAGTATTTTGTCCAAAGTGTTTAGACTATGTTTAAAATACACATGTGTGGTCTTCCCCACTGTATGACCCTTTCCCCAGAAAGCTTCTAACATCCTTACTTCTATGGTTCACATCAAGTTCTCATCATGTAATGAACAATAAAGATCTTACTACCTCCGTTTTCTACTGATTGTAAAAATAAGGGATTATCAATAGCAACAAGGAATATATACAAATAAATCTGTAACAAAGAGTACGATTCAGTGAATCTCAGTGTGATCTTCAAGCACTTTAGGCTACGCTGTAATTAACCAGAACTAGGTTTGCTTTCAAGACAGCAGACATTAAGACAGCAGAAGGCATGGAAGTTAAAAATACAATAAATAAAATGTCAGTTAATTTACAATTTATATGAGCTGTATGCTCTAGTAGGGTCTATTGTAGCAGTAGTTACAAAAGCAAAATGACTGAGAATCTCATGGGCTACATGATATGATTCTCAGGAAAAAACTTGGAAAGAAGGCCCAGAAGAGAAGAGTTATGCAATGGCTACATGCTTTTACAGACATCTGCTGAGTACTAGTCCCTATCAAAATCAGAAGAGATGCCAGGGAATATCACACTTACCTATGAATTACACCAGAGCTGAGAACAGATATCTTACTTAGAAATACTTCCAATCCTATTCCTACTCAAAAGTCCAAACCACTGACCTTATACTAGAAGAACATTCACTAGCTTTGCACTAGAGAAATTCCTGAGTTAAGCACCATTTCCTAAAATACTAAGATCAGAAACAAGCTCAATATTGTGATCTAGAAGTACAAATGACCTGCAAGATCTTTGTTATATACTGTGATACTATTCCTTGCTGTATCAGATAGCAATACAAAAAAGAAGCTTCCTCCAGACTTTTGACTGTCCTAAGCATTTATGTTAATGTAATTCCATACCTTGCTGTGTATGCTCCCAAACTGCACACACTCTTCTCCCTTTCTTCATAAACATGCATTCTTCTTTTTTTTTCCCCTCTCCCACACATAGCCAATGTGTCAAGATAAAAGAGACTTCTGGCAGTGTATTTTAAAAGAAAGAGTGTTAAACTGGTGAAAAGGCAAAAAGTAAAATTTTGATAAAGTAAAACTTTCCTTCCTCTAAGTTTTTAAAGATTATTTAGTTGATGACAAGAGTTAGCATTTCTTCTGAGGCACAGACAGTCTCCACTCCCATTCCCACCCACATCTACTCAGTACCCAGTATTTTATACCGCATTGGCCCTAAAAAAACATCTTTCAACAGATGTTTTGCTTTTGTATTAAATTTACACATTTTTTAGCATTATCCCCTTGAGTATGTCTACTGTAATTTTCATCATATCTTTAGGGGATTTTTTTACAAGCATTAAAAGGTACTGAAAGAGATTCACAAATGATGAAGTTGGGTTTTACTTCTCTCACAAATCTAGGAAATAAAGAGTGCCATTCTTTCAGATGTGCATCAACAGCAAAGATTTGTCAACCTAAGTTTCAAACTGAATGTGACATTTTCAGTATGTGAATACCAGAAGTCAGGGGGGAAAAAAAATAAAAATCAACTACTCTGGTTTTCAGCTACTTTGTATTGCCTTTAATTTTTTTTATCAATTTTAATGAAATCAGAAGAAGAAGTGATGAGATATACTTTTATCAAAAGCATTTCATTCAATGTAAAAAAAATAATTATCTCTACTTTGGATAACTTATTCACCATGACTAGAATAAAATAAATATGACACTTTCATCTTTAATAAAAACATATACAAAATGAAATATGATGCACCCCCTGAAACCTAGCCTTTGAGTCTGTTAATTCTTTCCCTTTAACCATTTTTAAGAAAATCCAGTCTGGGGGAAATTTCTTATCTACCTACAAGAGGTAAAAGCCTTCATTCAATATTTTCAGTTTAACTACCAAGGACTATAGAAGGGTTAGTAAAATTGGGTGGCAATGTCATCGAGTCTATAATATTCTAGATGACTTCAGATAATTACATTCCAATTTTATTTTTTTTTTTCAATAATGTGTCCTTTTAATACTTTAATGCTCCTGTTTATATTACATTGTTTCTGTTTATAGAGAGTTTAAAACAAATCCTATACATTTTAAACATAATGCATATTTAGAATAGCAAAAGACATACAAACTTAGTAGTACAGCAGTAGAAAGTAATGTCAAAATGGTAAAATATTAACTCTGTGCCAGTTTATTAACGGCTTATGAACAGAACATTAAGGCAAATTCTAACCTGCATACAAATTTGGTCTTGGTCCCAAAGTCTGGGTACACAACCAATATACAAATCTCTATTTTTTTAAATTATTTTTTCTAGAACAGCCAACCTGCTGAAAATTACTCTAGAAATATTTTGCAATGTCATAATTTAATATGCTTTAGCAAAAGATATTTAAAAATAATGATTTTAAGGCTTTGATTCCTTCTTATGCTATCAATACAAAATTTTGACAGTAATGGACACCCTTGCATGTGACTGCACCAGACATACGCTCATGCCAAAAGCAGCTGCACTGTAAGATAGTTCCATGATTTTTAACTTAGTTATCCATTCTACCCTTTTAATCCTGTGCAACAATGAGTAAGAGTAAAGGTAAGAGTAAAATTGTGTTGACAATGCTGATATTTACTTTAACAAGCTCACTTTTTTGAAAAAATCACTTGAATTAACCATTTTTAAGTCATAAGTGTCTTCTGTCACACTGTGATAAGCAAAGGAATGAGAGGGACAGCTAAAGTGACTGTTTCAACAGGTGCAGATCAACCCCTCACAGCCCACTGGGACTCTGAGAGACCTGCTAGATGACAAAATTAACTGCTGATAAAGAGGGATGTGAGAATTACATACCTAGTAGTCCAACTCATCTCCACATGCATAGTCAGTTAACACTGTGGTTTTCTTTATCACAGGAATATTATGCTAGTACTTTCCCAGAAAAGGTCAGACTGATTATATACCTTAGGAAGACTACAGTAATCACAGACAATTCTGGAAAAATTAAAGTTAACAATGCTGTACAACAAATGCTTTGACTAGTGAGCTGAGAACAGATTTCTGTAAATAAAGCAACAAAGCCATTCAAATGTTAACTAATCACAGTGAGCTGTTTTTAAATCAGTTGTGTAAAGGGAAGCCACTTCAGGTGGTCTGGAAAATAAAATATAAACGCTTATTCAACACAGTAAGAAACTCTTAATGAGAACAGAATCAAAGCACTTAACTCAAATTCCACATAATTCTACATGTGGGCTACACAATTTCCTTCACAGATATTCCCTTGTAACATTCTTGGAAACAAATACACCACTACAGAAAGAGTTGGAGCAGAGGTCCATGCATACACTTGAAAAGTACAAATTTACTTTTGAACAACTGCAGACTACTCTCAGGAGAAGCTTAAGGGTTCCCCATCCAGCACACAAGATGACAGAGCAGGAAAGAGTGCTCCAAACAAACACAGGGCCCAGAAGCTCCTCAGGGTAGGACAAGATGACAAATCTCAGATGTAACACTCACAGCTTGACAAGCCTGCTTCCTGCAGGAGGGTTTAAGGTCTAATAAATACCCCATGAGTTGCTTCTCAGGTGATAGCCATGTGGTGGCCCAGCAGGGGCAGACAGGATATAAATGCCCCCATGCTACAGCTGGGAGTGCATCTGAGGGCATTTCTCCGCGGTGTGCATTTAGACACCCCATCTCCATAGCCATGCCATTGTAGTCCTGGGACCACCACCCAATCACTCTCTTGGTTCTGTTCACCCACCTCTGGGTTGCTGCCCCAAGCTGCCCCATGCTAGCCTGCCCTGAGCCCCACATAGCCAGGGGCTCCTCACTCACTGTGTTGTTCTCTGTGCTCCTGCAGGTGCTGCATGGTTCAATCATAGAATCAACTACATTGGAAAATACCTTTAAGATCATAAAATCCAACCTTTATCCTGGGGCCACCAAGTCCACCACTAAACCATGTCACTAAGGGAGGGCCTCATCTACATGTAGGCTCTGCAACCTCACTCTCCTCCACACCTAGAGTGAGGGAAGCTAAATGCTGTAGGTCCCCACTTCCCAGCATGGGTCCACATGTATGCCAAAGGGTCAGGCTAAAATGCCTGACCACACAGATCAGTGTAATCAGTCAAACGGGCCTTTATTAGAACCCACATAAACTCAAGCAGCACTCATAAATACCAACAGCACAGCCAACAGATCACTGGCAGCTGGATTCATGGCCTTTGCAGTAGGTGGTCCCATCCATCAGCTATCCCTACAATACCTACTCCAAGGCCTGTGGCCTTCTGTGACCCATGGTCCTTTCTCTAGTAGCTGGACCCAGTCTTCTTGTCCTACTCGTTGCACAGTTCTGCTTCAAGGTGAAGCAGAAATGTGAGCAGAACTGTGACTGGTGGTCACATG
The DNA here is from genome assembly GCF_012275295.1 of Melopsittacus undulatus. Taxonomy (NCBI): domain Eukaryota; kingdom Metazoa; phylum Chordata; class Aves; order Psittaciformes; family Psittaculidae; genus Melopsittacus; species Melopsittacus undulatus. Next base: position 24,896 of record NW_022994173.1, on the reverse strand, counting down.
CATGTGTCCACACTCAGGAGGACACTCACACGAAAAATAATCAGGAGCAAAATTTAAACCTAAGATGGAACAGACTTCAGTGATAAGGTGCAAGGTCCAAACAGATAGGCATACTGACTGTCTGCCTGCTTAAATATGACCTGCCTCTTTTATACCACTTTCTCTCCATTTCCACATTTGTCCTTCCCCATCCTTATCTTTACCCTTGCCTCCTCCTAAATCAACCTTTTCATACTTAATTACTTTTCTCAGTAATCCCAGATTTGCTACAGTATTTCTAAATTCAGGATTTGTGATACTGTACCCAGATCACCTTAGCCTTGCATGGTACCAATAATACAATTACCAAGGCACCACTTGCCCTACAAGATTTCACTTCTCTGAGGGTTCCAAACACTCATCCTGGTTATTGGTGATGCTTGGCCACCTTTCTCATAAGCCCTAACAACCTGTGAAAATCAGCCACTCCTCACGATGCTGTAAGTCCTTCTCATCTGAGTGTGTACTTTAACACTGTATTCTTGTGTCTCATTATTTACAGAAAGCCTGTGAAAAAAATCAAATAAAGTACCAAATAAAGTACCCAAGAGTTTATAATGAGCCTGATAAGAATTATCATTCCCCTTCTGTCGTTGATATTGGCAACAGTCTGGCATCACAGCAAAAGGTTCTCTGAATGTAATTTCTAATAATGGCATTCAAAATTCTGAGCAAGACACTAAAAAAAAAAAACCCAAACCACCCCCACCCTCCAAAACACACACACAAAAAAATAGTTGCCTTAAATAATGGGGATTTCTAACATCTATTTTTTTCTCTTCCTCAATTCTGAGCTATCAACACTGAAAATTTACCAGTGTTTTATAAACATTCATGGGAGAAAAGAACATTAAGTAGAAAAAAAAAAAGCCAAAATTCTTATTCACCCATCCAAATGGGTTTGCTCACAGGTGAATTTATTCTCTGAATAAATTTATTCACATTAAGATGTTTTTAAATAAGTTCATAAAAAAAGCATGAAAAGATGCAGCTGTCAAGAAGAATGTTTTCTTAAGAACAAGGGGAAATAAAGTCCAAACACACTGCCTCAGTTGTTTTACCATGCACATCAAGTCTCAGTGGTCCTAATCCCCTCAACAGCATTAGACAGGAATGAAATTTAGCAGCCCAAACTAGCTCTCCTCACACTTGCTGCTGCTATTAATGGTAATTTTCTCATTCAGGCTGAATCATAATGCCAAGATGAAAGATTCAGACTGCCAAAGAATAACTAGCAGCAGTGAGAGGCTGCCTAGGGAAAAGACACTGTTACACATCATATAGTATAATTTTATCCATCAGGACTGTTTGAGGATCTGGTGAGAAGGCAAGTGGATGCGAAGAAAAAGAAAGAAAGTAGTACAAATTATCCCTTGTTCATGCGTATTTATTTTTTGTTTCAGAAAAATAACAGCAGCCCAAGTACAAGATTTTAATCTTATCAATTTCACTGAAAATTATGAGATTAATTCAAATATTGTAACACTGAATAAACTGTGAAAGCTAATAGCTATGTTATTGCACCATAAACACAGTTGCTTGTAGTGAGTCCCTTAAAATGATGTGTTCTCATTTCTAATAGCCTGTTCTTATGACGATTTTGAAGAGAATTTAGGCTTGGTAGTTCAATAAATACTTAAGCTTTTAGCATTAAATAGAACAGAATAGTTCAGTGAGAAGTGACCTATAATGATCATCTAGTCCTACTGCTATTCTAGAAAAAATAAAGAACAATAACTATTACTGATAAAAAGCTATTTGAAATTTTGTAATTTCAAGACTATATTTCGGTACTTATATTTAGAGCCTCAACACAAATAAGGTCTCTTTTTACAGACATTTTTTAGTCTTGTTATCATACATTGTACTGATACTCCTACTTTTAACTTTTTTACAGCCACGTATAATGTCCGTTCTGCTTCTTTCCTTGATCTTGATGATGTCACTGTAGCACGCTTAGCATGTGCCTGCAATTCCACACTCATTACTTTAAATGAGCAAACAACACAAATAAATAAAAGAGTTGAGAGAACTGATCAGCATTGATACCAAGTGAGTTTTTTACTTCTTGCAGTTCCCGATTGGTAGAATAAGGGAAGAAAATTACTTTTTCTGTGAAATAAATAATATAACTATTTGAAATACCCTAAATCTAGAACTGTATTACAATAACTGTGAAACCACACCTACCTGTCTTGGAAAGCTTTTATGTGCCTTTATTTATACTATTCAGCACTTCTTTTTCAATCCCTGTTAAACATAGCAAACATGTCCCTTTCTGAGGTTACTTTTTTTTATAATTCTAACTTTGGTTTGTGAATCTCCTGAGAAATGCAGTAATAGAGTGAATTTAAAAAGCATGTTACACCCTTCAGCAGACCATATAAAATATAACTGAGCTGAAATGATTTGTTCTAAGAAGAATTTATATTAATTTCTACTTTCCTTATCTCAAAATCAAGTAGTCATTTTTAAGTATGTCTATAACACATCAGCATGCTTTTTCACCCTGAATCGATTCCAGCATTATTGTATTTTAACTTTTTTGTGACCTATTATATATTATAGTAGTGAAACTTGGCAGGCTCTTATCTTTTTAAAAGGTGTCTTACGCTTACATTGGTGTACCTAAATGGCATCTCAGTATTTTGCCTTAGTGGAAAATCAAACTTTGAGAGTTACAAAACCCAAAGAGTCTACATAACAGATTCTACAGCACATATATTATTAACATTTAATGTCTATATATTTTAAAGGTGCTGCTGAGTGAAGAGTGTGAAAATCTCCCCTCCAGCCTCAAAAAAACCTGCCTACATATTATCAACATCTCTTAAAGTTTATGGGGGAAAAAAAAATTAAATCCACATATCAATCATCCAGAGGAAAGATTGTCAGAGTTCCACCAGAAAGTACAGCAAAATCCACTTGGAGGAAGTTGAAGAATTAGTTACATCAAACAGCAGTAGTGTCGGTTTAAGCCATAACCATGGCCCCATCGTTTGCAACTGTGCCCCTGTCTCAGACACCCATTTCACTGGCCCTGTTCCCAGGATGCTTTTGTGAACACTTGTCAGACACCTCAGGGCAAGATCTGGCATGAGCTGCAAGAGGGGGAGTTTGAATTGCAAACTTTACACCCGAGTGGCTGAGGCATGCTCAACATCACTTGCGCATACACACACCTTTAATTGACACAGATGTTTGTGTTTCTGAGCTCTGAGAAAACAATTGTTTTCTGAGAAAACAATTAATTTAAATTTAGCATACTATTCCCTTCACCAGTCTTCAAATGCACCACTGCAACACAAATTCAATTTATTTGTTGTGTTTACTTGTGGAACATATGCTTAAATTAACTAGTAATAATCAATTAAGATGGAAAAAAATGCATTTAAGTGCCTTTTTTAAATGAAAAAGCAACAAAAATGCTCTTTGAACCTCCCTAATGCTGTATTCAGGCAAAGAACCAAAAACCATACCAGAAAAAAATAATTGGAAAAAAAAAATATTCCTATGTAAGTCAGATTTACGTTCAAACTGCATTTTTCAAAATAAAATAAAAACAAAACAACAAAACAAAACCGGAAGAAAAATAGAGCTGCTGTCATTTGTCCATTTGTCTTAATTAAAGCTCTATATTAAACAATTCGATTTTTTACTTTTTCTTAGGTGCAAAAATAAAAAGAAATTTAATTTTAAATACTGATAGATTCACATTATAAATTTTGTACTAATTTTAAAACGTTAATTTTTACTGTTTGAAGAAAGCCTGTAACATAAGTCAGTCCAGCCAGCATGAAAATATTAAATGAACAAAGAATTCTCTGACCTTGGCACCTCTTAGGACACCCTATGTTTACCTAGAGTTACACAACTAGTATGTAGTCTAATAGTACGTAGATTAGTCTAATGTGACTAGTAACAGTAGCTCCATAAGCTCATTGCTCTGGAGTTACTTTATTAACCAGCCAACAACACTTTCCTGCCTTGAGAAAAATCCTGTAGTAGGAATGGCAGTTGACCAAATGAAACATTTTCTGTGAAAAGGCTATGGAAGATTTCTTCAAATGGAAATGAAATATATTTATTGTAAACTGGAACTCCACTCAAATACATACTGCAGTCTACAGTTTGTTGTCTCTTCCTCCTCCTCCTCTTCCCCCATCCAAAAAAACAAAACAGGGAATTCATTCAAACAAGGAAATGATTATTTGAGCCAGTCAAAGTATTTGGTGAGCCTTGTAAACAGAGAAGAAGGTATTTGGTCTGCATAGGTGCACTTTGATGTATTGTCTTTTGTCATTTCAGTCTGCTGAAAGTAAAAAGATAATCCCTTACTCTAGAATATGTACATGTATAGGTGGATTGACATTTCAACTCAAAAGACCGGGTTATACAGAAGGGAGTCCCGTAAGGAGAAAGGCAAAGAGAAAGTCTCAAAGTCTAAAGTATAGGTTCACTCCAAAAGCTTTGAGACTTTCTGATTATTTGTTATGGAAGAATAAGGTTTGATAGTGTGTAATGAAAATTAAAATTCAGTATTTTTTTTAAGATAGCATTTCTATAGATTATTGCCCTTATGGCCTTTCTAGAACAGTTCTGCAGGTACAGCCAGTGATTTAACAGTTTTGGATACTCATCTTTTAAGAATTCATACAAAATACAATTATGTTCTGGAACTGATACAAACCAATTACTTCTTTGTTCATCTTATGATTACTTAAAATACTGTCTAACATATTAAACAACTCCTGTACCTAATGAGTTGGGGATTTAAAAAATTATACTACACTTCTAGTTTGCCAACTATTTTTTTTTTTTGGATGAAGTATAACATACACTTTTAATGAACAGGGATCTTAGTTGTTAATAAAAAAACCCAAGATTTTATATTCCAGTCACTGCTACAAAAGCATGTTATCAAAGAAGAATGAAGACTACATCACCTGGTCACATTGATTTTCTTGAACTGTTAACAACACTCTGGAAGTGCAGCCACTTTTAGTTATGTTGAATTTACCATACCTGGAGATTTTAATTTAGCACAGTTGGCAAAATCTCCCAACAAAGGCAGAAGCTGAGAACTGACATATAAACTGACAAAAGATGACTCAAAGCCGAACTAATATTGCATCCAAAACCCATTCCTTGGCACCTCATATAAAAACACACAGTGACAGCAAGTATGATGCAATCATATAAGGTTTTCAATCATACATAAAGGGTAACGGTGAACAAATTAGTATCTTGGAATTAACAACTCAGCCTGTATCAACCAAATATTAATCAAAATTATTTATATTAATAGGAGTTAGTTCCTTAGAATATACAAACTAGAACTGAAGCTGTACAGAAAATTATGTTCCCACTCCTTTTTCTTTCTACAGATTTAATTTTTAAATGTCATATCAAGGATGTCCACAGAGCCCAGAAGCCTTCCCTTTGCTCCAGGACTTTGAGGATCATTTCCTGTGGGCCACATGTACACAGTATGAGACTGGGTTCTCCTGTAATCCTGTATTCATCTACAAACTCCCTGACCATCCCTGTTTCCACCCCTATCACCAAAATCCTTTGTCATTTTATGATAGCAGGTACTTTGAGAGATTAGTGATTTGCTAGGGCTAATGGCCTACATCAGTACCACAGGTTATCAGCTTCTTCCAGATGCTCTTTAATCTCTAGACAATCCCCAGCACCTTCACCATTATTATATAATTAACATAAATGAAAGCTATGCAAACACAGGTAGAGGATAATATACTCTAAAGCTTGTATGTCAGAAATCCTTAATTAAAAAAAAAAAAAGCATCCTACATGAATCACATCTGTATTGTTAAGTAAAATATTATTTCTCTACCTACCCAATGGCAGAATCATCAGTTAGACACTAATGATTTGCAAACCTTTATGAAGAATAACATTACTGCAGGCTTCAGAAATTAAAAGGTCAATATTTACCCACCTTCATCTTAATCACTTTTCTTTACGTATTCCTAGCCCATGCCCTACTTCTCTACCAAGACATTCCCTGTCTCTTGGCCAGTACCTTATCCACCAGTATTGGCCTTTAGAAATTTTAGAAAAATCATTTTCACATTGCTTTGAAACAAGAATATATAACCTCAAAATCTCCAGAAAAATCTGCTGCACTAAAGTACTTTGTTTGAAATGTGACAGTTGTCTCCATATGTTACATATTATATTTACATGCTACTGGTCTATAAAGTGATTGCCTATTCCTGGCATTCTGCCAGGATTTATATAGCTTTGTGTGGTCTGCTCACTTCTACTTACTCATCAACTAACTGAAGAGAAACATACTTCAAATTATCTGTGTCCAAATTCATTTTGGCCCTCTGGTTTCATCACACCCCCAACCTGCTAAGCTTTCCAACAACATAATGCACTGGATAGCAAATTGTTATGAATCACTGGGTATAAATACTTCAAGGAAAACTGTGTGGAAATAAATATTTACCTTAACAGTACAAATATTGGTTACTGTTGTAAATCATGCCAACTGTATTTTAATTCCAAGTAAACATTTGTAAATCCAGCATCTCAACAACTTCCTTCTGATTAAACCTCTTTCAAAAACTGCAAGTTTAAATTGCCTTTTTTTTCCCTAAAGGCCATTAATAATCATATTGATATATTTATGTTTTCACTAAAAGGGAAGAGCTCAAACTTTGTTTTCTAAGGTGCCTATGAAGGTTCTGTATTATGCTCAGTTCTATGCTAGGTTCAGTAGGCTTGCCCCTCCTGCCATGGCAATCCAATTGCAAGAAGTCATTTTTTTGCCTGCAGAGAGAAAGGGGCAGCTTCATCAAATCAACATAAATAAGATTAAAATTGTTTCAAACTAAGCACTAGTTCATGGATATTTCTAAAGGCCAGAACCAAAGAGTAAGTAATTGACTAAACTGTCAGTTGTTCTACTGGATTTTTTTTATTTTTATGAGCTCCTATGAACGCCATCATTTACACAAAGTTTAACATGTAGGGACAGTGGTATTCTACAGATTTTTAATGGCTCATATTCTTTGCTGCAATTTCCATTCCAACACTAATACTGATAATGTAAGTTTCCATGAAGACTGTTTATTATATGAGGCTAGAAAATATTATACAGATCATTTGGTCAACAGAATAAATTGAATACATTTTCTGAGAATGTTTTAACTGACCTCATACAAGGTTTAAAAGAGGAATTGCATATAAACACAATATAATATGACTAATTTTGTAGCAGAAGTTTAATTCAACTATACAATATACTAAATAGTTTCAGAATAATCTGCAATTTAAATCAGCTAATGTTGTGCTTATCTCTGAATGTTAAAATCCTTTGCACTAAGCAGAATTTACAGAAGTGCTCTTAAGACTGTATGAACATACAGATGGTCATATTGGTTACTACAAAGGATTCCGATAGCCTACTCTTCAGCTTCTAGATGTGTCTACAAGCATATGCCTGGTAAAGAAGAAAATTAGGACAAGTGGGTAACTTCTGTTTAATGTCTTCATAACATCCAGCTAGATCTCACATGCCTAATTTGTTTTTCATACTTAGTGATCCCAGATGTATCTCTCCTCCAAGTGTTTATTCAGTCTCCTGTTTAACCCATATAAACTTGTATCTGCATTGGCACTGCAGAAGTACCCACAATGTGTTACTTACTCACTCCAGTAGTAATAAAATAAACCAAAAAGAACTCCTCATACAAGCAGGGGAAAAAGTGAATGCTGAAATAAAGAACTACAAGCAGTTGCAAGCTTTTACAATTAGAGAGCATTAGTATTTAAAGCTGAAGGACAAGAACTCTCATCATTTATTTGCTGTGCATTCACTATTGTTTCCAAAGTCAGTAAAATGCTATTTTTTTTGTTTATTTTAATTTCTTTCTTCCAGAGATTAAGATCCAAAAGATCTCTCTTGAAAAAGTGAAATATGCCTCATCTATACCTTAGCAATGGACTGGCCTCTACAGATTGGAAACAGGAGTTAGAATGGAGAAAACTGTGAACAAATTGCTGCCATCTCAAATGGATATGCAAGAGTTAATCTTACAAGAGCTTCACTTGGGATAGGAATTAGAGCAAGACTCATGCTTTTTTCAGAGTTTCAGATTAATGTGCTAAAACTGAGTTGAAACCAACACCTTACCCCCATAGTCTGGAAATGGAGTTATTGACAAAGTCATCAAATCTCTCCATTTACATAAAATGAAAATTAATCTGTACTCTTTAGCTAACAATTTCAACAGCATTCTTTTATCCATTCAGAACACAGCAGAAACAGTGTCAATTTATGTACAATAATGATTGCCAGCAGGAGTCAGACAAATATTTTTGTTCAGGCTATGCTAGAGGGCTAAATCTAGGAATCCTTACTAGATATCCACCTACATTATATACAGTCACCTCATCTAACTCTAAATGACTAATGCTTTGAAGTTTCATTCCAAGCTGCATTGTCTTCCCTACGTCCTGAGGTTATATTTGCTTTAAGTTTTGGGGTTTCTATGTTGTCATTTTGGGAGTGGAGGAGAGGGGGTGAGGGCTGTTGCTGTTTTTTGAAGTTACTATCAAACAACTTTCATGTAAAATAACAATTCTGTTGTGTGTTCATGTTAAACACATTTTGTCAAGAGAAACAAAGAGTAAACTACAAGAATGAAAAAGAAACCTTTCACCAGAAGTAGGCAAGCTATGAGAAAATCAGAAACAGAACTAGTTTTTCCAATATCGTAAATTTTTCAGCACATTTAACAAGACATGCATTTAATTAAGAAACTGTGGAGCTTTCTTTTCTGTATTCAGAAAGTATCTAGCTTGAAAAAAAAATACATCACATTTTGAAACAAAATTCTTTCGTTTTGGGTTTATTTTTCTCCACTATTATATAAATTCCTCCTTCATGTATTTTCCCTAGCCTAGAATAGGCTATAGCCTGTGCTGTAGAAAGCACAGTCAACATGGAGGTATGTGTGTATGCACTTCCCTCATAAATACACATTAAGTTAAATAATTTGTGTGGCTTCCCAGATGATTCTAAGGGGATATAGAATATATCAGGGCAAATTAGCAAGCAATAGTAATAAGAAAATCTAAAGGAAAAAAACCCCAAACCAACCCAAACAAGAAAAAAAAAACCCAACAAAAACAAGCAACCACCAAACAGAAACCAACCAAACAACCAAAACCAACCAAAAAAAAAAAACCACAACAAACCCACAACACCCCAAAACACCCACCCACAGCCACCCACAGCCACCCCACCCCCAACAAATCAAAAAGCCCACAGGAAGGAATAATTAGGAAGGAAGTGCAGTCCATCAAAATCTGTCTTATAGTATATGTGATTTTAAAGTAAATGAGGAAATCAAGTTCAGTATTAGTGATAACAGTTATAAAATTAGTCTCTCACACCTGATGTTCTCTTTTCACAGCTGTCTGATTTAAGCACATATCTTACTAGAATAGATGACAGCAAGAACTCTGCCTAAAGTAATACATGAAATGGTGCTAATATATCTGAAAGTTGCTAGAACCTGAAAAGTTGTTACAGGCTCACTTCCTACATTTGTTCCCACTGTAACATATATTCTTTTCATATTTGTCATTTTATTTTGAATGTAACACCTAATGTGTAGAAAGTTGTTGTCATTTACCTACTCAACTTTTTGTCTTTGTTTCACCTGCTTCTATTTTTCAGGGCTACTACAATGAAGACTGGGCATATCCATCCTTTGAAAAACTATTTGTATGAATTCATAAATATAAGACAACCAGAAGAACCTACCTACCAACAGTGCCAGAATCAGTTACTTCCAACGGTGTAATCAGAAACTATAACTTTTCATTTTAATTTGTCTATTGAGGCACTGGAAGAAAATGTTACCAGACCATGCAGCTTTTGATGAGGCTAGAATATTCTTATTTGGTCCTACCTTCTCCTCTGTTCTGACTTTCACTGGTGAAATAGAAAACTTTTGGAGGCACATTCAAATATGTTTGAAAGGTTAGGTGATGTTTGTTGTATGCAGGTATTGTTCATTGCTTCACCTTAATACAAACACCTTTGCAAGTAAAGACATCATTTACCTCAGAGAAAGCATCTACTGACGCTAGAATCATACATTCATATGTAAGAATGCATAAACTCACATATACTGGAGTCATAGACACATGTATGCACTCCACAGTCAAGAATTTATACGAAGAAATAGTCTTACACAGGTAGGTCTTACAACAGTCAATTATGGTGCAAAAAATCAAAACTTAGAAATTAGTTCCTGAGATTACTTGGGCCAGTGTTGCTATGACTGTGAGCAGAGGAGGTGGGACTGTGACTTGACTAATACCTTTGATGCAAAACAGAGAAAATTTGATAAGCTCAGCATGTTTATCTCTACATAATATAGTATAATGTCAGTCTACATAGGTAAGTTCTTAGACTAGACACAGCAATCAAAGCCAACAGCAGCAGAAGAAAGTGTGCTTTGTAAGATAAATACATTAGGGATGCTGCACATTCTAGACTGATGCTGTGTATTATAAGCCATGTAGAAGAACAGATGCTGCCCTACCATCTCAAATAGTCTGAGAAACTGCCAGTAGGAAAGATGATGTTCCCCATCCCCAAACTTTAAAGTGTAGGCTTTTATCAACTCATCCTTTCCCCCATTACTTTGTCTATTCTCTGTGCTACCCCATCTCTATGACTAAAACATATAGATTTGAAATAATTACAGAAAATATCACACTACCTCACTAAAAAAAAAAATAAAAATGCACAAAATAAATCCCAAACTCCACCAAAAAAAAAACCAAACCAAAAAAACAACAAAGCAACCTACCCCAAAACCAAATCAAACCAAAACCCCAACAAAAAGCAAACACATACACAGCCTATTAGATTATCTAACACTCTTCACTGTAGGAAATATACTAATCATGTTCAATCTATATTTTTGGTTTTGGTTGTAAGCAGAATCTGGAAAAGTGGCAGGAGTCCCAGTTTTGCCAACATTGCCTCTCCAAGCCTTTCTTCTGAAACTATAAATACTTATGTTAGTTGCATAACTTTGATCACCACCTTTCACTGTTAACATTTATGGCTGCAAATTAAAAATATTCTAAAAGGATCCACAAGAGATATTTCTCTTTGTCTGAGAAAGGGAAAATTGTTTTCCTTCATTCTATATAGAACCATAGAATCATTTATGTTGGAAAAGACCCTTAAGATCATCAAGTCCAACTGTTAATATATTGTTAGCTATATATAGTATCAGTTAACTATACATAATATTGGTTAAGTAGAAGTCTTTTAATTAGTTTTTAAAACTCAATCAAGGTCCACAGGGAAAAAAAAAATGTTAAAAAGCATTATCCTCAATTGTAAAACTTTAAAAAGCATTTGTTGTTCATAGCAAAAATCTATGTGTGTATTTCAGGCCTGGGGCTACAGACTGGAACAATGTATCACAAAGAAAATACTTGTATGACAAAGTAAAAAAACAGCCTTTGGCCTTCCACTTACACTCTTGAGAGACCTCGAACATTCAAATATCCCTAATGAAAACCTCATTTGCCACTATGCTACTCCACACACACATGGTGTGACTTAACCTGCTGGCAAATTTATAATAGTTCATTGCAAGAGTAGCTCAGTTTCAGATCAAGATGTTTAAAAAACATGACTAAAATTGCAGAATTGAGTACTTTAAGCCTGGGAAGTGACAGAGGACTTCTTTCAGTAGTCTTCTGCACACACAATATGACAAAAATCTTTTGCAACATATTCCATAACCCCACCCCCACACAAGACATTTGCTTCAATGAGCAAAAAGGATGGAAGGTGTTTCTATTGTGAGAATCTACATATTTTATTTTACTTTTATAGTTAAGAGAATGGCCCTTTCAATAGCATTCCTCAAGTATCTTGAACATTCCAAATCACCCTTTGCATACAAAGGAGACAGTAATGTAGTGATTCAAAACAAAAAAAAATCAGGTCAGAAATCTCTCCTTTCATATATAAGTTTGAAATTCCTATCCGAGCATTCAATAATGAAGGAACAGTTGGCAAGCTCAAAAGTGCAAGTATAGTTGGGGAGTTTGGGACCTGTGTCAGTGAGACTCTGAGGAGTCAAGTCAGGCACTGAGGAATCATTTGCCTCTCCCCATTAAGTTCTAAGCCCATTTTTCTATTCATATTAGGTCAAATTCATCCTCTATAACTAATGAGGCAACTTTTTTTTTTCCCCATATTGTGGTACTGTCATCTTAATCTCAAGGAATATGGAGTTCCACAAAATACACAGCACTGGGAATGAACCACCATTACTGCTGATGACTGGATACAGTGATGAAATGCATGTCTGGAGCATACCTATCAGTGGTGGAGCTCAAGAATTCTTTTCTGTCCACCATGGTCCAGTTTGAGCTACACAGACTTTTCCATCTCCCCAAATCAGTGTTCAGAAATGTGATAATTTCTCTGAGAAGCGGCCTCTACTTGGTGTATGCAAAATCATTGGATCTTCAGGCAGAAGCCCACCTTACTGATGCATGTACTTTTATTCTTTGTGGAGAGGAGAGATGGTGAAGTCCATACAGTTCAAAACTCCTATTTACAATCAGCATTACAATAAAAGCAGGTAGCATGCTTGCATATGTGAAGACCAAAAAAACAAAGAGTATCTCACATGTGGCATGTTTCATGTGAAACACAGCAGAAGCAAAGAACCAGACCCAGCATAGTCTGAAGCAATCTTTAACTGCAATTATAATGAAAATCCTGTGCAGCCCTGAACTGGAATAAGCTCATTCCATCGGAAACTTCAGGGCATGTACTTGCAAAATTCAACCAAGCCTTTACTAAGAGGATGTAAAATGTGGTTTTGAAAGGCTCATAGCTTAGTCAAATTGGGATATTTCAGAGTCATGGGAAAATACACCTACACAGATCATGCCTTTAAGCACACATTTCTTGTGCTTTCCAAAATTGCTGATAACATTTTAAAAAAAAAGTCATCAATTTTTGTTTTGTTTCCTCTCCCCATCCCCATGATGGGAAACAACCAAAGTATCTTTTCTCATCCTGAATGTGCTGAAGGAAATAAATTGAAAACCTCAAAATTATTTAGGTTCAGTTAGACCTTTGATGTAGAAAAGGTCAGGCCAAAAGTTAATTCTATACCTACACATAAGTTTGTAAAAAGGTATTGTAAACAGAAATTATGAGAAAACATATTAATAGGTTTGCTTCACCAGTTACTGCTGGTAGTAGACACTAATAGAACATGTAGATTAGTTTAGCATAAAGATGGTTATGTCATTTGATTATAAAATCAGTGACACGGCTTCTTTATTTAGCTCTAAAATTTATTTTACCTCTATCTTTATTCTACTTAATTTTAAAGATTTCTGTACTTAGTCTCACATTAAGCATCTTAACATTTAATCTATTTTTGTATACTGATTTTTCTTAATTTTTTTCCCTTCCCTCCCCAAGTCTATTATTCATTCCTATTCTTCTCTTGCACACACCTGACCAGAATATACACCGGTGTCACAGACAAGGTTATAAATGGAATTATCCCTTCTGGCAAAAGCAAGTCTTGAAAGAATAATAACCTGTACACTGAACTCAAGTATTTTCAAAAGATCCTTACCTCCTTTCTTATGGATAGCATCACAGTTTATATATCCTGCCACCTGATGAGCCAAATAAAAGTGAATAGTTTACAACTCTATTGCTAGCTACCAACACACTGAACACATTATTCGCCTCAGTGTGAGTTTTTCCCTTAGAAGAAGACAAGGAAGTTTCTGATTTTGTTCGTTGGCTCTTAGTAGATAGGTTGGGGTTTCTTATTATTCATGCTAGTATGCTATCAATGCCTCTGCTGACTCAAAACATCTTGCCTACTGTTTAAAATTCCTAGAATGCAATATCAGTCCATGCTGATAATCAGAGGACCCTCAATACCTACAGGGCAACCAGGGGTAAACAAGAACACATCTAAAAGGATTCTTCCCTATCATAATTCTCAGAAGCCATTAGAATACTTTTTGCCTTGGATTTGAAATTCAAATTCCAGTGAAAATTCATTACACATTTGTAATGATATAACCCCTGAGACAATCAAGTGATTCTGTGTGATAAATCATATTGAAGACACACAAAGTTGAATGAACTATGTACATCATAGTTCATAGCTCACTGTTATCTGTTTGATCAGATTACATATCTTCCCAACAGCACCAATAATTAAAGAGCCACTTTTATCAGAATACTTCAGTATGACTGGAAAAAAACTCAGTATTGTAAAAACGTTAGAGCATGAGACTTCATTGAAGCCAGTCCTGGTTCTCTGCTATATGGATAAATCAGTTTTAAATTATTTGCTTTTTCACCATATAAACTTGCTCCCTCATCAGTTGTATCTGAGAGCACTGTTAGTGTGATTCACTGGTGCAGTTGCATGAAACCATATGCTAAGCAGACTCAGGGCTGCTTAAGCCTGTCAGCAGCCAGATATATCAGTGCTGACATCTGTGCCAGTTGTCAAACCAATGACTATGAATGTCATAAGTCATTAGACTTATTTTCAGTCATCCAGCTATAGTGACATGACCTGTAACTCTTTTCTGCTACTCCGGGATACAAAGACCAATAGTCTGACTCACCTAATTTGAGAAATAGTAGAACGTGGATAATATCCTCACTTGCTATGACAGCATTCTGGGCAGCATGTAATCCCAGATCCACAAAGCCTGATAATCGGACCAACAGAGTCCAAATTCAAAAAGATAATGAAGATGACTTTGTTTTACTTTTTACACACGTTTCTAAGCAGGAAGAGAGGTTAAGCTGCATAAGCCTAGGAATAACCACCCTTAATAAAACATTGTTACTGCTAGGGCTACTTCTAATATATGCCAGGGAGAAAATGAGATGTTAGGGCAGCATGGACTGGTGGAGAGCCCAAGACAAATCCTAGGTCCTTGTGTTCATAGGAACCTCTGTTGTGATCATTCCTGGAAGGAGCAAGGGAATTTCCGTGCCTTATTGCCTAACTGATCATGTAAAAACTATATAAAAAAAAGTCAGGTCAGAAGTCATGCACTAACAACTACTACTTTCTAATCACAATAGGAAATGTGATTAAATTGTAAACCCCATTCTATATCTTTCAGTTCACAAACATTGACCAAAATTTAGTAAGAACACTGTATTGAGTGGGAGCATCTCTCTTTTGCCATGAAAACCATATGCATATTTCAACTTTTCTTCTCAATACTACCTCACTAACCCTGTAAGAGTTCTTAAAGTAAAACAAATGGCATCTGGTTATTTATTCGAAAAAAGTAGTAATTTCTATCCTAGCAGTTGACATAAATCTTTATTGCATAAATAATGCAAATCTTATTTCAATAATTTAACATAGAAAATATATTAATATTAAAGTATTAATAGACATAAATTACAACCTGTATTTATACGATATTTACATGTACAGTACTTTATTCAGAGCAAACTTTATGCTTAACTGTTTTACCTAACAGTACCTTCCTAATGATATTACCAGCTAATCAGGGCAGATGACTTTACCAAACTATCCTCCTAAAGGAAACTGATCTTATAGATGAGCATTTCTACTGCAGTCATCAGGCCACAACTTGAGCAGTTGGTGGCACAGTAATCTGCGGCATAATCGTTCAGCCAATTACTGCTGAAATAGTGATATTAATCTACTCATAAAAGGCAAGTTAAGGGTCAGCTGCCAACAGTGGAAAATACTTGGTATGGATAATGTGCTACAGAACGGGATTCATCTGCTCTTACTGATTTCAGCAATCTGCACAACTTGACTTCATTTTTGAGTGGATAAAAACACAGAACTTAAAACTGCGTAAAATCACGTCTGCATATATGAATATCTTCAGCATCGCAAATGGCCTAAGGCAATCTCATACTCTGGTCTGTGAGGCACACTCCAGCATGCGATCTCCCAGACTGACACCCAAGTCTGCAGAGAAATCATTCTTGCCACAGATGTCCCTCAATACTTAACATTCCTAGAAGTATCTATTCTCCCCTAGGGTTCAGCATTTTTGATCAACAGGTAATTTCAGTCTACAGTTTAAATCTTTGGAGGCTGTTTGACAGGCAGTAATACAATATTTGCCAGGGAACTTTTGAAACACATACAACATACTTATATGTATTTTTTTTTAGAAAGTACACAAGATACACGTCTGTCAGAGAGGGAGAATGAAACCACAGTTTGGAGGAGCTTGGGCAGCAGAAGGGATGTGTTGGGACAAGGCAGCCCCAGAAATCTGTTTCCACTTCTTTATAAGACAGAATTCAAGCTTGATGCTTGAATTTCTGCATGCAGAAAGAACAGTTTTAAAAATAAGTTTTCCTACTAGTCATCATGTATCTATATTGCCTGCTCTTTAGCTCTCAAATGGGAACATGGCAAAGAATGACTGAATGACTCGGCTACTGCTACTTTTTACTTCTCTCCTTACATATGAAAAAGGCCAAGAGACCTTTCTTAACTGCTCAGTCTGCTTCACTTCATAGAAAGTATACACCATGATAATGTTCACAAAATAAGCACTGGTTTATACAATCACATGACTTTCATAATGAATGGAATTTATTCCTCATGGTACAAGGAACTTTTACTTCTCTATAAATAACAAAATATTAGACATTATTGAAAAATCATGCCCCATACAGAAGTCAGTCATGTCAACTACACTTCTTACAGTGTAGGTTTCAACATTCATTGCTGCCCAACACATAATAGCACTTTAAATGCTATCCAAAAGTATAATTATGTTTTTGAAATCTATCTGTGATAGTAAGATATTTTGCTTAAACTTAAGTGACATTCATCTTTCCTAAAGATTTAACATGGACTAAAATGGAAAATCTAAAATTTTTATTAAATATTTTTACTATTATTATATGGAAGTATCGCAAAGAATCTTATTAACTTGCTTCTTTCAATTGCCTTTCCAAAACTACAGACCGGAAAGACATCTTAGTGCTGTACCTATACAATCATAAATTATGTGAACTGGTATTCAAGATTCCCATACATTGCTCTTTCCAAATACTGCACCTCCATAGACAGTTTTAGAGGAGTAATCGCCTTTAATTACCCGCAGTAGCAAATTAAAACTTCAGCAAAATTTCTCAGCTATCTTTTCTAGTTGCATACCAGCTCGAACAATTGTTTTTATTTTGTGGTTACACACCGCCTTTTAAAATTATTTCTACTATTCGTTTCCCCTTTTACTGCAGAGCTTTTTTTTTTTCACAATTGCAGACCTGCCAAATTACAAGATGAACAGAAGATTGTAACAAATAATTACATGATCCATAAGACTTTCAAGTTTCTTTACAATTTAAAGTGCATTTTTACCTTGTCAATCAGAAAATAAGAAGCTTTATGATGTATTATCAAATGGGGGGCAGGGAGAGAACCTACTGCATTTTCAGAAAAAAACAACAACAAAAAAAGGAAACAAAAAAACCCCTATATTGGTTGATTTATACTTGAGCTTTAGTTTTAAAAATTAATAAAGTCTTCACTTGCAAAGGTTTTTATTCTCCTCTGCTTTGTCAGCTTTCACTTCAGAGATTTCCTTTCCCCTAAACATGCTGAGTTACCAGCTATGTCCTATCTTCTCACAGACTGTTCTTTGACCAAGAATGTAGAAGACAGGACAAGACAAACAGCAGCTTCATTGGGGAAAAATTATGCCATATATAATAAACTACAAATAAGCAAATTAAATGGATACAATTTATTACATTCAGAAACAGTGTTCCAATTTAATGTTTTTAGTATTTCTAAGATATGGGATCACAGAAACTATGCTATTCATAACTACTTCATAACTATTCATACAAGCTAAACTACTTTATTGGCCATTCAGTTATACCATAATTAGCTACTTGTTCTGAGATATATTTTGGACTCTATAGGTCTGACTCTATTACTTTTACTCTTTCCCACTTAACGTGTTCATGCACATCCCCCTTAGCTTCCCCCAGGATGAGCTGTCTCAGCTCTTTCAGCCTCTTCTATGCTCTGGTCCCTTAATCACCTTCAGGGCCCTTTTCTGGACACATAGACTGTGTCCACATGTCACATGATGCGAAGTCCATCAAGTGACACTGCAGCCCTGGCAAGGCTGCATCTGCAATAGAGGGGAAGTATCACCTCTCTCAGCTTGCTGGCAATGCCTTTTGAAACCATCACAATCACCAGAAAAAAAACATTCTTAAACAGATAGAAAATCTCATTTGTGTTTTCCTCAGATTTCATTCAATGATGTTAAATATACCACATATGATTAGGTTCACATAACAGAAGAACTTGATCCTTCTGAGATTTGGTACTCCATTGCATTCCCCTCACTATCACTTCTAAACTGGAGAATTAAAGATTATATTAATTTAGTTCTAGAGTTTTATCATTGTTTAGGATGTAAACAGGATAATAGTTGATTCACAAGAACAGAAACACAGGAGCATATGCAAACTGTAGATTCTGCAATCCTAGAAGTTAAACACAAATGCAAATATTTCTTTTGAAATACAATATAAAATATTCCAGATTAAGAAATACATTTTAAATTTGCCCCTTGATTATTTTTTCATTAAAATATGAACCCAAGCAAAAAATTAAGAGGTATTTCAAAGTAAATAATTATTTTTCTTCAGAAAATATTGAAACAAAGCTGACATTTTTTATATTTTTGAAAACAAAATTGAAATGTTCATTAGGCAAGTTCTGAATGTGATGTAATGACACTTCTAAACCAATAATTTAATTTCTGTTGGTTTAAAAGCAGCTGTTATCCTGGATTTTCATTTATTCTTGGTAGAACTAAAGGCAAATAGTTCAGAACCAGACTCATCTGGTACAAATTGGCAATATTCCATGTGAATTAATATTAAATGCAAACAGGCAAGCAAACAATAACTTAGAATTTAACTATTAACTTTGATTAAAACTGCTCTGTTTGGCAGTTTATCATCCAGCTAATTATCAGGGAAATTACTTACTTCCTGAAAATCATATTGGAGATCCTTTGATATAAAATATGAAAACTGAAAAAATTATTTAAACTCCCTTCTGCAGTATGCATCACTTTCATTTATATCTGTTTTTAAATGCATTCTTATCACTTCACAGATCTTACAATTTCTCTCAACATCTGAAAGAATCCTAGGATTTTAGGGCCCTTCATTCAAACCTGGGCTTTAAAAACACTATCTTTGGCTTGAGAGTACATACATCAGTTTTTAAAAGGCAATCAAAAAATAAGTACTCTGTTCATCCTACCCAGCTATCTGAACAAGAAACATAGTGAGACAGACAATACAATAGCAAAAACAGAGTTTAAAGCTGCTTAGCTCATTTAGGATGAGATTTTATTATTTTTTCCTATGCTCTATCAATTATCCTCATACGTGTTTATATGAGAATTAAAAATACTGTTTATAATAGTAATAAAATGCTTTTAAAACTCAGGGGTCTCAAAACAAACTTAAATTCTACAAGATAGTCTTGACACATTCTTAAAGGTGTTTATTCTCACATTTAAAGCATGAAGGAATAATGCATGGATCAAAGAGAAGTCTAATTATGACATGAGCTCTGAAGAGAACTGGTTCATCAGATAGTTAGCATCTAATGTTTGGAAATACATCCAAACATTTGATAGTTTTCTGAAGATTAAAAAGGGAAATCACCAACTGTAAAGAAACAAGCTTGTTTAGATTTACTATCTATATGGTAATTGAACCAGATATTATAGCAACAGCAAAAATCCAAGGCATTAAAGAAATTCTTACTCATTGAGAATGCAAATTGCTTTTTAATTTCCTGACCTTATAGTGCAAGAGGATGAGCACTGCCAGTAGATTACCATATCATAATCTCATGGAATTAGGTTAAATACCCAATTACAAACACTTTGCATGGCAAAAGACTAAAGAGGAAACACACTGTGTATTCCAAAAGGAGTAAGCTGACTTTTTAAACACAGCAAGAAAAAGACAGATATAAATGTTTGGGTTACAAAGCTACTGGATAGCTTTAAAATGTATGGATCTCTTGAGCAAAATGAATTTCTGACATCAAATGCCTGCATGGTAAAATTTACACTAGTTTTCAATTACACTTAAATGTATACAAATTACACACACATTCATTCTAAAGATCTTTTCAAAGCCTTTTTTTTCGCATGCAGCAGGTGTGTACGTCTGATGGTAACATGCTTTTTCTATGCTACCAATGATGACAACTCATGAGCACCCCTGCACTGGGTCTGGCTAGGATGTAGTTAATCTTTGTAGTAGCATCTATGGTGCTGTTTTGGATTTGTGATTAAAGAGGCACTGGCACCAGTGTTTCTGCTACTATTGAGCAGTCCAAGCACCAAATCAACTTTTCTTCCTCTTCACTCTTCCCCCCCCACCGCCCAGCAAGAAGTCTGAGGATACACAAGGATCTGGGAGGGGACAGCTGACCCCAACTGACCAAAAGGATATCTCACACCACATAATGTGAAAAACTGGGAAGGGATTGTTGGTCTGAAAAGTAGCCATTGTATTTATTATAGTTGAAATTGAGTTTGAGGTCCTAGCAGATGGCTGAAATCAATAGAAAAGTATGCTTTATAGCATATGCAAATGTTTCACAAAGAAATACTTCCAAATTAATCTAGTGCAGGGGAAGGGTTGGGGGTAGGGGGTGTGAAGAAAGACATACATGTGCATATTTTAATATATATTACAATATAAAAAATATATGAATCCTCCCACTCAAATTCCTATGGGAGATTGCTATCATTTAATCTAATGACTACTACAGGAGAGAAGACTACCATTTAAATCCATTTTCCTTTTTTTTTGATGCTACAAAAGGGCTCTCTTACCTGAACTGCATGTCTGGATGGGACCATGGTCTGCTGTAAAGCTTGGTAAAGTCTCAAGGTATCATTTACTTTGCATGGTGCTTTTTCTGATTTATTTTTCATAGTATATACTTGTTTCTTCCTGTATTATACTTAAGACTGAAAACTATTATTAATATTTGTTCAGCACTCAGACCAGCAGTGACCTGGCTCACAAGCAGAGCTCCTTTGTAACAATACTGGAGAGTAGAGATACATCATAATAATTGTAAAATTCTATAGATAGTAATATGCTTAAGGCTTTCAGTATAGGCAATGACAAGGCTAGGTATTTAAATATTGATAATATACCTTTAAGGTGTCTGAAGTATTCAGTTTTATTTCTAAAGATTTTATAAGCTCAGATTTGACCAAGAAATCCATTTTAAAATTAAGCAGGTAGACTGTGTGAGGAGAAGAACAAACAGAGATTAAAAGAATAAAGAAACTATTTGTAAGCCTGTTACTGGGAATACAAGGAACATAAAAACTTATGAAGCAGATAAGCATTCAACATTCAACTGGAATATAAATGAACCCTTGGTTCTCCATTGTTCTCAGTCCTCTACTATTGCCCCACCACATTACTCTATGCACTGCTTATTCAGCATTTGTTTTGTACTGGATTCCTGTAAGCCCAAGATACTAAATAACCTTAATCTTTCCCAACACAATCTATATGTACCTGTTGTTAGGAATCATACTAAACCTTAAAGGAAATCTAGAGTACCCATTGGTTGTAAACTGTTAATGTACACAGAGGTTCTTCTCCTTTCTTTGACCACCAAAACAAGTAGCATAGTTCAAACAAACTAAAACAAACCTATAAGTACAACAGCTGAGAAAAACAAACAAACAAAAACCCCACAAAACAAATACTATTAGGACAATTTCTTTCTGGACTCAACCACTCATCGAATATGCATGCTGGTTGAATAGTCATAAACAGAGCAGCCAGCAGAAAATGGGTCCTGAAGTCAATTAGAGAAAATATTCAATTATCCAGTCATAACAATTACAACTTGCATGAAATTAATATTGGCTATTGTTCTTCACAGGTGCCAGAAAGACTTAATCTGTCAGTAATCACTCTTTCTGGCAGATCTCCCCTGAGCAACAAATCCAGGCTCATGGAAAACAGTCCTTCAGGCCATCAGCAAGGGATCCCCTCCCACATCCCCACCTCTGTAGAGCCACTAGCTGGACTGAGCAGAGATCAACATCTTGTGGAAGAAAGACATGTGTCCCAGCAGGTAAGCAGAGATACAACCTCAGAGCCCATTTCCAGAGTCCTGTTTCTGAGGAAAGTAAGGTCTGGAAAGGAGCATGACAGGAAGAAACAATAAGAACTCGCATTAATAACTAGGACAAAAGACATATCCACGTTTGGCCACTTAAATGGAATTTGGAGAAACTATGCTAAATTTAGCTAAGAATAAACTATTCTTAAGAAACTTTGGCATTTCAAATTTTGCTTTTGTCTTAGATCAGTACAAATTGAGAAACAGTGAGTTAACTTTGATAGTTTAATTAAACTTAAATGATTTGTTTTTTACATTACAAGCAAGAATATGTTTTTGCTTGTTTGGTAATTCGAACAAGTGGGTTCTTTTTTGTTTTATATAAAAATAAAAATCAAGATGTTTGAGGATTAAATGGTATTTCCTTAGTGTGCCATGACTCCTCATGAGAGCTCTGTATCAGATTCTTACCTTTATTTTCCTGTGAACAAACTATATTTCATATAATGTTCCCTCAAGCTAACAGGGAAAAAGGCAATGCAATATGAATAAAGTAAAAGCTAATGGCTCCTCATTCCCCAAATAAAAGACATAATTCTCAGCAAAGAATAAAGGTCCATCTACATGTCCAACATGGAGCTAAAAAAACAGATAACAACCGAAGCTAGAATTTAAGGAAAATTAAAGTTTTCTATAAGAAATAATTGATTTTCCAGAAGCCACATATCCAGAGGAAAAATTCACAACAGACCATTAAAAGTTTGAGAAGTTTGTCATTAAAAAAAACATCACCCAGAAGTGTATTTCTCAAGAGACTTATGATCTTCACTGTTTCAGTACAGACACAAATAAAATACACTGTAATCCCCTCTGCAGCTCAGACTACATGTTTGTCTTCTTACTGATTTCTGTTCTGAGATATTCAGAATATACATGATCTTCCAACTCACAAACCCCATATTTCCCTAAGGCAAGGAAAAAAGTCCCCACAAACCCACACAGCCAAAGAACACATAATTTTATTCAAGGTATGCATTTTTTGAATGCCTACTAGTCGTAGAAGTCATACGGGCATTAAAAACAGCCTTACAGAAATCTCTTTTCCTTGCTACATTTTATGTACCAGATACTATATTTTGTTTGAAGTTTCATACTTGCAACCAGACATTGCATAGACTTCTGGAGGCTAGAACGACTTCCTTGTGTCTCCCTGTAACACTACACTGGTGGTAATACCAGAAAGTGGCACTACAATCAGCACTACATGGATTTGTAATACGAGGTGAAAGACAGAAACCATGAAGAAGCAGCTTGTTTTACTTTTAACATATAACCATATGCTTATGTGTGTTCACTTAAGAATTCAGAAGGTATTGCAGATACAGAGAAAATCCGGTAGGCAGGTTCTACATACAACTAATGCTCCCTGAGAAAGACACATTCTATTTAAGTATGAGGTTACATAATCCCAAAATTATCAAATTTACGAAAGACACCTGTGAGATTTACCAAGTTCCCTCTCAGGTGACCTATCACAAACCACTCTCTCCCATACACACTCCACCTCTCCCCAAAGCATAGGTGAAAATAGTGTTATGATTGTACACTAAGGTATCCAAAAGATAATAATTAACAGAATTGTTTGTTTCTACAAATTTAATAACACCCCTCGAACAGACACAATGTTAATTTTAGACAGAGTTGCATCATCTAACATGAAACTATTCAGTATTTAGTTCTTACTCTTACCATTTAATGGGTGACCTCATGCCTTATTAACTGTGTGCTATTAAATTGTGAACTGGGAAAAAATTATCATCTCCCTCGTGAGCTCTTTGGTGGCATGCATCATACTAGTATCAGAGTGCTTCCCAATTCTAACTATTTTCCACAGGCCTTCATTGAGACAAGGAACTACTTTTATCCCCATTTAACAGAATGGGAGTTAAGACAATTAAGTAGGTCAAAGTATCTGCTAATTGTGGATACTTAATTTAAGGAAGAAGGGATATCATTATTTACTCCAGTGTACCACTTCACAGGCCTGAATCAGAGCTCTTATTCATGAATTTAAAGGGCTCAAGGCCTGAGCTAAGGACCACAAAGATTACCTCTTTCCCCATCCTCTTGTTTACTTCATCCTATTCTGACCAGCCAAGATTGCTAAGAGTTTTTGTCTGCCCAGCTATCACTTTGTTTTTCCCTCATGAGCTTCTTCTGTTCTAAGTTTCCTATACTTCTTCTAAGCTTTTCCTTTTACACCTTGTCGCTAATGGACTTCTGAATTCCTACATCTGTTTGCCAGCACCTAATGTAATTCTCTTTCCTCTGTTCTACCTTTGTTTCATTAAAGAAAGGTAGAACATAGTTCATCAGTTCTTTTCCTTGTATTTCAGGTCCATTATGAGACTTATCTTCCTTCTCCTTGCAGGACTGATCTAGTCTCTTATCCTTTGCCCCTAATCTCTTTAAGTGTGTTCATGAATCAAAGTTTTCACTTATTTAGCATTGTAATAGATGCTACAATAAAATTATGTTAGGCATACCTGGCAAGAATTGACAATTTACTACTTTAATTAGTTTCAAGCACAAGGAAACAAATGACTCTAA